>NC_044989.1:63982347-64164611 GCF_008728515.1 Papio anubis | reverse complement strand
AAAAAAAAAAAAAAAAAAAAAAAAAAAAAAAAAAAAAAAAAAGAAAACAGTCCTTAATTACATTCTATATTGACACTTACTTTCTTGCCTTATTATATGTAAAAGAAAACTAAAGAATGTGTGTTTTAAAAATCTGATTATTTCTTTCTCTTACTAAAAATATTTCCCCTTACTAAGAGGTCTTCTCTTTCTTAGAAGTAGCAAAGAAGATTCAAGTTATTTTCCTTATGTCATTAAGTTTTATTTATGTGTTCTCTTTTGATGTTTTATTTCGAAAGTCCTGTACAGAAATAGGACTTTCCTTTACTTCATCATCAGTTAGTTCTTGCTTGGCTCCAAGTTTCTGCAATTCCCTTCTTCCCTCATCAAAGGCTTCATGGTCCTAACCATGAGCTGAACTTATCCTACTGTCTAATACACAACTTGAACAGAAGAGATTTAAGGGATTGTAGCCCAATACTATGGGATTCAGCATCAAGTCACCCATGTTGCCAGGCCAACTCTGACTACCTGCTTAAGTTCTGATTACAGGTCTCTGTCTCATCCTCCAAGACCCACTTGTGTACCTGCTTGTGCTTCAGTTTAGTTAACGGAGTTTCTGCCTTGCTTCCCTGTGGCTGGTACTGACTCTGTTATTGGTTTGGTTTCCTCTCAGATTCATATTTTCTCCCATTTGGGGCACCCCACTCTGAGTATCAGAACCCATAGCATCAACTGTGTGAATTTATCGATTGTTATACTCTTAGGTATCATGCTGCCCTATAATTTCCCCCAGCACCTTGAGTGAGGATTGCCTACCCCATCTCTCCCATCAGGCTCTGGGTGATCCCACCTGGTCTGATGGGTGGCTCTAGTTCTAAGTGCTGGTGCCTCAGAAGCAGCTCCATCATGAAGCAGTTAACCCAGCCCCTTATCTAGATTTGACTTTATCTTTAGTTAAGGGAGCTTCCTGAACTTCTAGCACTTGATGAAGCAATCTAGAAAATTTGAGGTTAAACATTATTTTAGGGTAGAAATAGTACAAACATAAATAGAATAACAATATCACAATTCACAATTCACATGCTAATTTAAGTAAAGTATTTTAACTTGGAACTCTATGTGGAAGACTTCAGTCACTTCCAAACACTGATATCTTGGGACTTGATGTAATCCTACTCACATATGTTTCACATTATACAGTGTAAAGGGAAGGGCGAGTAACCATTTTCTTCAAATGAGAAACATAACTCAAAAGAATAAATTTCCAAGCACATGAAAATTAATTTGCATACTCTTTGGAGACAGAAAGAGTTTCTTTTCATTAATTCCAGTACCCTTCAAAAATGAAAGCATAAGGAAAAATATTGTTTCTTCACTGTAAAACAACGTGACAGTCTTCAGCCTCATTTTCTCTGCCTCTGCTATCTCAGCTTCCCACTAGCTGAGTTCAGGATCTCTGCTGGCAGGTGTAGTACTACCACTCTCCCCAAACTGGTCCAACCTGGAGGCTGGATATGCTAAAGAGCTCTCAGCACAGGCTGACTCTACCTTCACTAAGCTGAGTATCAAGTCACTACCCTTGGGTTGGTAGAAACAGAGTGTTCCTTTCAACAAACACCTAATGTGCCAGGTTCTGAGCCAGGCACTGGGCAAAGGCAGATCCAGGTTTTGTGTGGCCTGAAATCATGTACTTTGGAGGCCCTTACTAAGAAAAAAAAAAAACACTTAATTGCAGACCAAAATTGGTATGAAAATGAATAGGAGAAAAAAATTGTAACAAATTTAATTTTTCAAAAACTGACAAATGCCACTAAAAATTACAAAATCCAGAAAAATGATATAATGTTTTTATTAACTTATTATCTGGCACATCTCTGTTACATTTTTCTATATTTTTGTCTGCATATTCTTTAACCATCTTTTCATATAACAATAATTATGTGAATAGAAATAAAAATAGTTATAAGAATGACAATGTTAAGCCAGGTACAGTGGTGTTTACCTATGGTTCCAGCTACTAAGGAGGCTGAGGTGGGAGGATTGCTTGAGCCCAGGAATTCAAGACCAACCTGGGCAGCATAGTGAAGATCTATGTTTAGGGTTCAAATGCTCAGAATTATAGGCATACTCTACAGATAGATGTGTGTGATACTGAAGTCTGGCAATGCCAGGAGCATAAGGTGATATCAGTGGATAGGTAAAGAAAGAAAAGGGATTTGAAAATGTGAGGTCAACCAAGGCAGATAGAATTTATGTGCACCTAATCATAGTTTTTGAAAACCATTTGCAGAATTGGTGCAAAAAAATTAAGGCAAGATTTTTTCTTTGATTTATTTCTTTTTTTAAATCAGTAGCACAAGGAACTTTGGCAGTTTGTTTCTCTTGGTAAAAATAAAAATGTCCTTTAGATAATATTCATGTTGATTATAATGAATGATACAAGTAAGTAAAATAGAACTAAGTCTGTATTTAGCATTAGAAAAAGAAAAAGTCCTTAAAAGAGTTCTGAGAGAAGTCTTAAAGATGTGCTCCAAGTTGTAGCTGCAAACAGTTTTCACAGGCCTCCCACTACTGCTAAGTCTGTAAGTACTGAACCATATGTTTCTCTCAAGTATAAAAATATGAAGTTGTAAATTTTACTAAGAAAAATTCTGTTTATCGTTATATCTGTTGAGTAGACTCCCTATTGGAAAATTGCATTAGCTAATGCCCTGCGAGTCATACCCACCAATGACATATTGCTCATTTTGTTTTTTTATGGTACTTGACTGTACTGGAACATCATGGTCTGGAAAATTATACTACTTGTTTGTACATGTGTCTTGAAGGGCTGTGTAGTCATTCTAGCTACAAAATGTTGCAACATACAACTACAAATGTGCTAGATATCATGAGTTCTTTACAAGATTAAAATAAAAAGAGATAATATGGTATTGGACTCATTTTTTATTTTATTTTATTTATTTTATTTTATTTTATTTTCTTGAGACAGAGTCTTGTTCTGTTGCCCAGGCTGGAGTGCAGTGGCACACGATCTCGGCTCACTGCAACCTCCGCCTCCCAGTTCAAGCCATTCTCCTGCTTCAGCCTCCCAAGTGGCTGGGATTACAGGTGAGCGCTACCACACCTGGCTCCTTTTTGTATTTTTAGTAGAGATGGGGTTTCAACATGTTAGCCAGGCTGGTCTTGAACTACTGACCTCAGGTTATCTGCCTGCCTCATCCTCTCAAAATGCTGGGATTAGAGGCATGAGCCACTGTGCCTGGCCTAGACTCAATTTTACCAATCAAATTAATGTAGTATTTTGGTTCCATAGTTTAGTAATTACTTATATTTACTATAATTTTAATTGACAGAAAGTGGATTATGGTCAGTGCTCAAACTTACCTGTACTTTTAGACAATGCTGTTCCATGATGTATGTTTTAAGTGTATCTTTTTAATGTAATGTGTTCTGGAACAGCCAATAAAAATTAGTCACATTTGATTCTTCATAGTTTCAGTGCCCTTAATTAATGGGGCCCTTACATTTTTTTAAGTCAAAATTACTTTGGTCTAAGATAAGACAAACCCTCCCCCAAGGCTACATATTTCATCTTTTTGTCCAGTAGTTTTACCAGTAGGTATAAGTAGAGAAACTTCTCTATTTTTTCCACTCTACTTGCTTAAGCACACTTTGCTTGTGGTGTAGGAATCTGGTTGACCCTGGCAAAATTACAAAGAAGAAACATTTGTCTTAGATGCCTGTCTCTTCTTTCCTAGAGGCACACTTCCCCACAGGGGCCCATCTCCAGCACTCTGTCCTTCTAGATTCTTCCCTTCAGTTCCTAATACCTTATTCTGTAAAATCACAAATACTATACTTTCTTTCTCCATTTAAGGTTTAGTTATTCTGTGTTTATTTTCTTAGGATCCAAGGATATCCTAGTTTATATAATTTTTTTAAATGTCAAGGCAGATTTACTCATAGGAGAGGGTTAGAATCGTCATGATCAAGGAATGTAAGAATCTTCTAGAAATAGTACCCTTTCCTCATTCATTTTGTCTCAATCATTCATTCATTTGACATATATTTATTGAATGCCTATTGTATGCCAGAAATATTCGAGGCACTTGGAATACATCAAATAACAAAACATAAAATTCCCTGTGTTTGTTTTTCATATAACAATAATTTTGTGATTTTTTTTCTATGTGCTCACATTTGTGCAATTTTATCTCTCTTGAGAGTATGAATCATTCTTTTTCATTTTGTAAGTTGTTACTTCAGTGCATGCAATTTGGATTTTTTGCAGTCTGTTTCTGCGGATCATGCTTTACGTATGTCTGTATTACTTGATGAAACACAATTTAGTGTCTCAGATGTGGCCATGTAAGTGGCCAAGTGACATACTTGCTTCTCACCATATTGAAAACAAAGTGAGAGGCTGACACTTAAAGGTCACCATTTTCATGGAGGTAAGAATATAGATCAGAATTTAGCGAGAGGCTGTGCTCAACACACATATGGCATTGGCAGTATCGTGAACAAATCCTAGACATTAAAATTTTTCCAGGACTCCTGTAACTTTGGACTAAAATGATTACTTAGATGCTCTCTTCCAAATTGCATAGAGCCATTCTCCTAAAGACATTCCATAATGGGACTTTTTTAAAAAATTCAAATGTTTCACTTTCTGCTTAGTTGAATATCACATAAAAAAAAACAAAATGAGGCCGAGTGTGGTGGCTCACACCTGTAATTCCAACACTTTGGGAGGCTGAGGCAGGAGGATTGCTTGAGCCCAGGAGTTTGAGACCAGCCTGGGCAATATAGTGAGACCTCGTGTCTACAAAATAATTTAAAAATTAGCCAGATGTGGTGGAGGCTGAGGTAAGAGGATTGCTTGAGTCTGGGAGGCAGAGGTTGCAGTGATCTGTGATTGCGCCACTGCACTCCAGCCTAGGCAACGGAGAGAGACCTTGTTTCAGAAAAAAAGAAGAAAAAACAAAAGGGAAGCATAAATATTTTGAATGAGGAATTTATCTGTGGAAAACACATAACTCTTTTTTAAAAGTTTAGCTAAGCCAGGTCAATGTGGTTAATCTTGTTTGCAATACACGAAGCTATGCTACCAAATGTGTACTCTCTTTTTCGTAGTAAAAATGTATCAATTGTTATTGTGATCATTCTGTCTCAATATAGTCTTTTAAAAAATATCTTTGTCTTGCTACACAGTCATATAAAAACTAGATGTTAAATCAGGTTTCTCCAGATGACCTAGTTTAAAACTGGTAAGGCTCCAATTTGGGGACAGAAAATGAATCTAAGAAAATTGTTGTGGTTGTTTTGCTTCAGTTAAGTTGAAGACTGCGTGCATTTATAAGATGCCTGATTTTCACCTAACCAACAACAATAAAATATAGAATATAAGAAAGAGAAGAACAGAGAGGGTTTATCATATTTCCTAAACCTTTCCTAAAATATGGCACTCTAGGGAAAAAATTATCTGCCGGAGTGTTACATGAGAACTTTATAAATATTAAAGCAGAAAAGTAAATGTATATAATATAATATTTATGGGTTCTTAATTTATAAATGCCAATGTAGTATCTTTTCAAAGTAGCTACTAAAAAAAATGACACTAATCCTTCTTCAATAATGAATGAGTTCAGCTCTCCACATCGGATAGAGGGAAAAGCAGTGAATGCGAATGTATGCTAAGTAGCCAGTCTAGGTGTGTACAAAAGAAGCAGAGAGGGAGAAGGGAGGAAGGAGGAGTAACTCCTCTGGTATGAAAAGAACCTGGGAACAAAAAAAGACATTTTCTCTCCTTTGTGCCTGCGGAACATATTTTCACTAGCCTTTACTAGGAAGAATAAGAGTATGTTTAAATACTCTTCTTATGGTTGAGGGAAAAAACTGACTCAGTGTAATTAAAGAGCAAAACCAATGGAGAAAGACTTTTAAGAAATATTTTTAGGCCGGGCGCGGTGGCTCAAGCCTGTAATCCCAGCACTTTGGGAGGCCGAGACGAGCGGATCACGAGGTCAGGAGATCGAGACCATCCTAGCTAACGCGGTGAAACCCCATCTCTACTAAAAAATACAAAAAAACTAGCCAGGCGAGGTGGCGGGAGCCTGTAGTCCCAGCTACTCAGGAGGCTGAGGCAGGAGAATGGTGTGAACCCAGGAGGCGGAGCTTGCAGTGAGCTGAGATCTGGCCACTGCACTCCAGCCTGGGCCACAGAGCGATACTCCGTCTCAAAAAAAAAAAAAAGAAATATTTTTAAATGTTTGAAGGAGATAGTTTCATTTATTTAACAGTAATTGTCATTTATTGAACTCTCACAGGGTAAGTGTAGCCAAGCACTGTGTATATTGTTTCATTTAATCTTTATAACTTTATAAGGTAGCATGATTATTTTCATGGTCCATATTAAGAAACTGAAGTTTTCAGAGATGAAACCAACCTAAAGCATTAAGATTTATACCCAGGATTTGCCAATTTTAAAGCCTGTGTCCCAAACATAACGTTGGTTCCTCATACAGTTTCAATACTGAGATTTGATTTCAAGTACTGCGATACAATTGCATACATGGGTTGTGATTTTAAATTTATAAGAATATAATAATCTTAAAACATCTCAGATTGCTAAATTTGTGCTGAGTAATTGGGCCTAAATTTTGACTTGTTTCTTCACTGTCTTTCCCTATTACACCAAGATCTTTGTTAGAATTTCCCTCTAGAAGTTTCATATTCTCACACACACACACACACACACACACCAGCTAGAGATATTTTTCCAAAAGTTCAGAATTTTAAAATCATCTTTGAAGAGTTGTCTTTCACATGTTGGTGACTCGCATTTGTAATCTATATTATTAACATTATAGAAAGAATAAGAGCTTTTTTGGACCTGCATTCTCTTATGCTCAAATTCTGCTATTAAGTGCAGGCATGTTTCATTATTTTCAAAAGGAATTTCATATGCTAGCTGACCTAAGACAACATTATTTTAGTCTTGGGCCAAAGTTTGTCTTTGGGAGGCCTCCTATCTTCCTTTGAATGCCGTTCTAACTGCTTCAGAGGTCCTTTTCTGAGACCTTCTTGATGACGCTGGCTGCTCAGAGTACCCCACCATTCCTTGACTTTTTCCTGCTTGCCCTCATTGATACACTTTTGTTCATTCACACGACAAATATTTATTGACCGTATGTCTCAAGTACAGTGCCAGATGCTAGATATACAGTGTGAGAGAAGAGACATGCTCATTGCCTTCATGGAGTTAATGATGTAAAAAGGAATTAGGTGCTAATCCAATGAATAAAGGTTGCACAAACAAAAGCAACACTGCAAATGTGAAATAGTGCTGGATATTTGGTACTGAGATTTGGCTAAGTCAGGGAAATCAGGCCAGACTTCTTTTTTTCTTTTAATTTCTATAAATTCAAGGGGTACAAGGGCAATTTTGTTACATAGATCTATTGCATAGTGGTGAAGCCAGGACTTTTAGTGTCGCCATCACTTGAATAGTGATCATTGTACCCATTAAGTAATTTCCCATCATCTAGCACCCAAACCTGCCCACCCTTCCAAGCCACCAATGTCTGTCATTCCACACTTTATGCCAAGGTGTACACATTATTTAGCTCAGACTTCTAAGTGAGAACATGTGGTATTTGTCTCTTTCTGAGTCATTTCACGTAGGATAATGGCCTCCAGTTCTATCTATATAGCTGCAAAAGACATTGTTTCATTCTTTTTTATGGCTGAATAGTATTCCATTATGTGTATGTGTATATATATATATATATATACACACACACTATACTTTTTTAATCCAGTCATCTGCTAATGGACACTTAGGTTGATTCCACTTCTTTGCTGTTGCAAATAGTGCTGCAATAAACATATGACTACAGCTATCTTTTAAAAGATTATTTATTTATTAAAAATTTTTTTTAGAGACAGAGTCTTCCTCTGTTGCCCAGACTGTGGTGCAGTGGTGCGATCATGTCTCACTGCAGCCTTGAACTCCTGGGCTCAAGTAGTCTTCCCACCTTAGCCTCCCAAGTAGCTAGGACTACAGTGTGTACCATGACACCTGGCTAATTTCCTTTTTAGTTTTTTTTTTTTTTTTTTTCCCAGAGACAGGGTCTTGCCATATTGTCCATGCTGGTCCTGAACTCCTGGCCTCAAGTGATTTTCCTGCCTTGTCTCCCAAAGCACTGAGTTTACATGTATGAGCCACTGTGCCTGGCCAGGTATCTTTTTGATATAATTATTTCTTTTTCTTTTAGTAGATACCCAGGAGTGGGATTTCTGGATCACATAGTAGTTCTACCTTTAGCTCTTTGAGAAATCCCCATACTGTTTTCCATAGAGGTTGTATGAATTTACATTCCTATTAAGAGTGTAGAAGCATTTTCTTTGCTCTTTTTTTTTTTTTTTTTGAGACGGAGTCTCGCTCTGTCGCCCAGGCTGGAGTGCAGTGACCGGATCTCAGCTCACTGCAAGCTCCACCTCCCGGGTTTACGCCATTCTCCTGCCTCAGCCTCCCGAGTAGCTGGGACTACAGGCGCCCGCCACCTCGCCCGGCTAAGTTTTCGTATTTTTTAGTAGAGACAGGGTTTCACCGTGTCAGCCAGGATGGTCTCGATCTCCTGACCTCGTGATCCGCTCGTCTCGGCCTCCCAAAGTGCTGGGATTACAGGCTTGAGCCACCGCGCCCGGCATGCTCCTTCTTAATAAGGAAGTGACACTTAGCTGCAGTTTGAAGGATAAATTAACACCGGAAAGGGGAAGGAAGGGGCTTCTGGGCTAACTACCCAGTTCTCTCTGCATTTTCCAGGCCTGAGGGAATGTGATGGCTCCAGGTTGTCCTTTTATATATTATACACACACACACACACACACACACACACACACACACAGCCTGTGGATTGACTGCTTCAGATTAGGTGGCCAACTTTGACCTACCTTTGCCAACATTCGTTATTTTTTGTCTTTTAAATAATATAATAGAATTTTAAAATTCTGACTGATGTAAGACAATATCTCATTGTGGTTTTAATTTGCATTTCTCTAATGATTAGTGATGTTGAGCATTTTTTCATATGCTGCTTGGCCATTTGGATATCTTCTCTTGAAAAATGTCTATTCTTGACCTTTGCCCACTTTGCCCAGTTTTTAATTGAGTTGTTTTGCTGTTGTTGTTGAGTTCCTTCTAGATTCTGATATTAGTCCTCTGTTGGATACATAGTTTGCAAATCTTTTCTCCCATTCTATAGGTTGTATGTTCACTCTGTTGATTATTTCTTTTGCTGTGTAGAAGCTTTTTAGTTTAAATCCCATTTGTCTATTTTTGGTTTTGTTGCTTGTGTTTTGAAGTCTTAGTCATGAATTCTTTGGCTATTCAAATGTCCAGAAGAGTTTTCCCTGGGTTTTCTTCTAGTATTTTTATAGTTTCAAGTCTTACATTTAAGTCTTTAATCCATCTTGAGTTGATTTTTTAATATGGTGCGAGATACAGGTCCAGTTTCATTCTTTTGTATATGCAAGCCAGACTTCTTAATAAGAAAGTGATACTTAGCTGCAGTTTGAAGGATGAAACAGTTTGAAAGATGAACACTGAAAAGAGGGGAAGGAAAGAAAGGCTTTCTGGGCTACCTAATTCTCTCTGCATTTCCCAGTCCTGAGGGAATGTGATTGCTCTAAGTTCTCCTTTTATATACACACACACATAGGTTGTCTGTGGACTGACTGCTTCAGATTAGGTGCCCACATTTGGCCCAGAGAGCTGTGGCTGAGTGAGGGAGAGCTCCTGGATCCTGGGCTCCTTAACAAGATCTGAGCTAGTGACAACTTCACTTACTAGAACTATGGCTGTAATAATGCATTTTGGGGACATGCTGCTGCCTCCAAGAAGCTTCCCTAGTTTCCCCAGGCAAAGTGATTGCTCCCTTCTCTTTTTTTCTCTTGTATCTTATACCTGCTTCTGTTGGTTGCACGTATCCCACGGATTGTTTCGTTTCTGTTGTTAACATGACTATCTGCCTCCCAAGTAGGCTGTATTTCTTGAGGACAGAAAATACGTCTTATGTACATCTGTTTTCCTAGAACCTAGCATAGTGACTGTACAGTGCCTTGAGTAAGCACTCAATAAATGATGCTGAATTAATGAATGAACTGACAAACTACCACTGGAGTACTTCTCAAAAATGAATGAAATAAAGAACAGGAGAGTAAGCACTCTATCCCTTCCTTCTCTTTCTCTTCCCAAGTCACCCCAGAAATATGTGTCCCATTCAACATTTCTGGCACACATATTTGGCACATGTGACACATGCTATATGGACAGGAAAGTGTGATGGCAAATATATACCAGTCATGGAATGCCCATGCTCAGCAAATACCTACATGGCATTTTAGAGCCAGCCCAAGTCCTGCATTTGGACTGGGATTGAATATGGAAATACTATAGGAAATAAACAGCAAGTTCTTATGGTGCCCACCAGTGGTGCAGATTTGAAGTAATAATACAGGGTGTGGGAAAAGAGCACTAATTAAGCTGAATGGCTCAAAGAGCAATACCCTTTCTCAAACCAATTCTGTAACAGACCTGGTTCTTCAATTTTCTATTGTTGGCTCAATTCTAACTGTGTCGAGATTCCATCCACTTCTGAAGTGGTTTTATTTGGTGAGGGAGAAATACAAAATGACTACTTGGCCTGGGTTTCAGGTCCCACGTGTTGTTTAGTTTTTGTTTTGTTTTATTTTGGATTTTATTTTAAAGAGTCCAAAAGGGCTTCATTACACTGAAATCTAACTACCTATTTATTTTCTTTACTGCTTCCATTCTGCCTGAAGTTAGTTACCATAATAAATGTTCTCCAAGCTGTGCATGTATTATCCATCAGTGCTAGGAAACAGAGAAAGATGTGTTTTCCTGAGAAGACTGCTGTTGTTAAACAAAGCAGCAGGTGTCTTGAATCAGACCATGCGGGCTGATTAAAACATTGTGATTCTCGTCCTGACTTTGCCTTTCATTTCTTACACTTCAGCTCCTACTTCTGATTAGACCGAGTATGTCCTTGGGAGTTACGTGCTTAGAAGGAAAAACATGTAACAGGAAAAATACCTACTTCTCTATAATTGAGGATAATAGTGTTCAGCTTGGTTCATTAACGGGGTATCCTTCTGGTGAAGAGCAGAATAATCCTTCTATCTCTTTCTTCCAGATTGTATTCTGGCAGTCACAGTCCTCGAAGACCCGCACGAGAACCCTTTCCACTAGCTTCTTTTGGTGGCTGGGAGTTTCTCTCAGGGTAGAGTGATATACACAATATGCATTCATTAAACTAAAATGTGTTGAACCAAGCCTCCTCTAGTCCAGGTACTGTACCCAGGACTCAAAGGATCATCGACTGCCAATCACTTTTTGGCACCATACATTTGTGACTTCTGCAAGATGGAAACAAACAGCTGTGCAAAGCTGAAAACGTGAGTGCAGGGCACAGAACTGGAAATAAAAATAAAAGACAACGTTCCTAGATTGTTTGGAGTTTACAAAACAGCCGTGAGGGGGTTATAGGTAGGCAGGGGAAAGATTGGAAAAAACCTGAGAACAGGAATTATGTGTTTATTCACCTTTGCATACCAAGAATCCTAACTATTTGATGAATTATTAATAAATATGTCAAAGATGAGGATGGTATCTGGACTCTAAGAACTAGTTTTTGGAATCTTTTTGGAAAAAGAAATGAAAGTATAATTTAGATCTTATGTATCACAAAACTAGATTAAGCTTTAAAATCCTTTGCTCACACAGTGGATTAGAAATCGAGGCTGGGTGAGGTTTAAGGGTTTTTTCCAACAGTATTTTCAGCCCATCGGAGAAAGTGATTTGAAAAACTTTGGTGAAACGGCCTCCTCTCTTTGCATTCAAGAATTGAAAGCATCAACTATTTATTCCTCGCAAGGGGCTTAATCAACATCAAGCCCTCTTCTTTGCCCCAAGGATATACACACCTAGAGACAGATGGTGATTTAACCTCAGGAGGGAGGTGTGGGCACCCCTGCCCACCAAACAAGGTTGAACAGCCTTGCTCAACCATAGAAGTGTTGCCTCTCAGGCTCAAGTGGAATCAGAATAAGATAGGACAAGCAATGCCTTATTTCTCTGAAATTTTATTTTGGCTCTTCCCAACTTAATATAATTACCCCAAGTACTCTAACATCCTACCTTTTACTGTGGGAATGAAAGTGAGATTCCAACATCTGTTGTTCCCTGAGTCTCTGCTGAAAGTATGTCTTATGGTTGGAGGCCATAGCAATACATCCTACCATAAAGTAGTCGTTTATACAATAGGTTACACATTTTGGAAAACAGTTCCAGCATTTTCACAGTTCCTGCCAGGTCTTTCAAATTCTTGAGAGGATGCCTGCTTATCGCAGTGATTTATCTAAAAGTATTTTGTCACTTAATTTTGAACCTTCTTGTGAGTTTACTGTTATTTTCCTATTGAGTCTGTCCTCCTCAAAATATAGTTGCAATTCAATTAGATTTTATAAACCTTCGTTGAGAGTTTACTGTGTGTCCAACATTGGGATTCAAAGAAGGAAAAGATACATTCCCCTTCTTTAGTAAGGTGTTTCTCAATTGGGAGAGAGACGGATGTATGCCAAAATCTCCTAGGCAGCAGAAGGGAGGGAGAAACACATATAACTTGAAAAAAGTATATTCAATGATAAAATATTATCTTTTATTTGGAAAACAAAAATATGTTATTTTATAACACAAATGACAAAAGTAAAGCTTGAACAAAAATTTTGGACTGGCAATACTGTATAAAGGATGCAGAGATTCTCAGAACCAACAGTGAGACTAAGGGTTAAAATATGTATGTTTATCAAAAGAGAACATAGAGTTTTTAAAAGCTGAAAAGTGCTGCTCTGGCCAGTGGTAGAGTTTAAGATATAAAAAGAACATAGAATCGGTGTGTTGTAAATTCAAAAATGTGTTTATGCAAACCGTAACAGGAGGAACATAAGACACAGGAACTTTCAGTAGGAAGTTAGGAGGCCATCTTAGAGGTCAAGACATTTTAGTTGGCTCTTGTAGCATGGGCAGAAGTTCAACAAGTGGACAAGGGAGGCCGGGTGCAGTGGCTTATGCCTGTAATTCCAGCACTTTGGGAGACTGAGGTGGGTGGATCATGAGGTCAGGAGTTCAAGACCAGCCTGGCCAAGATGGCAAAACCACTGATCTGCCTTTTGTCACTATAGATCAGTTTGTATTCATTAGAATTTTATATAGATAGACTCATACACCATATATTCTTTTTTGTCTGTCTTCTTTCACTCAGCATAATTATTTTGAGATTCATTCATATTGTTGCATGTATCAACAGTTTATTCCTTTTATTAATAAGTGATATTTCATTGTATGGATATACCCCAATTTGTTTATTCATTCACCTGCAGATAGACATTTGGGTTTCCAGTTTAGGGCTATTAACAAATAGAGCTGCTGTGAACATTCAACTACAAGTCTTTGGATATATGCTTTCAATATGGTAGCTTTATGTTTAACTTTTTAAGAAACTGCCAAACTGTCTTCCAAAATAGCTATGACATTTTACACTCCTATCCGCTGCAGAGAGTTCCAGCTGTTCCACATCCTCACCAATTGTTGGCATGTTCAGTTTTTGAACTTTAGACTTTGTAGTAGGTATGGTTTTAATTTGCATTTTGGTTTTTTAGAAGTTTTAATTGACACATAATTTTTAAAAAAAATTTTAATGGACATATAATAATTATACCTATTTATGGAGTACAATATATGTCAATACATGTACACACTGTATAATGGTCAAATGAGGATTCTTAGGATATTCATCACCTCAAACATTTGTCATTTCTTTGTGGTGGGAACATTCAAAATCCTCACTTGTAGCTATTTTGAGATATACAATACCATATTGTTGACTGTGGTTATCCTACTGTGCAATAGGACACCAAAACTTATTCAGTCTTTCTAACTGTAAGTTTGTACTTATTGACCAGCCTCTTCCCATTCTCTTCTATGCACTACTTCTATGAGATCAACTTTTTTTATGTGTGAGTGAGATCATGTGGTATTTGTCTTTCTGGGTCTGGCTTATTTCACTTAACATAATGTTCTTCAGATTCGTCCATGTTGTCACAAATGACAGGATTTCATTTTTTTATGGCTAAATAGTATTCCATGCAACTTTAATTTGCATTCCCTAACAACTAATGATGTTGAACATCTTTCATGTGCTTGTTTTCTATCTGTATATCTTTTTTTTGAGACAGGGCCTCACTCTGTTGCTCAGGCTGGAGTGTAGTGGCACAATCGTGGCTCACTGCAGCCTTGACCTCCCAGGCTCAGGTGATCCTCTTATCTCAGCCTTCCTAGTAGCTGGGATTATAGGCATGTGCCACCACACCCAGGTAATTTTTTGTGTTTTTTGTAGATGTGGGGTTTTACCATGTTGCCCAGGCTGGTCCCAAACTCCTGGGCTCAAATAACCTGCCCGCCTTAGCCTCCCAAAGTACTGGGATTACAGACGTGAGCCACTGCACCCAGCCTATCTTTATAACTTCTTTGGTGAAATGGCAATTCAGATCTTTCCATGTTTTATATTGGGTTGTGTGTATTCTTATTATTGAATTTCAATAGTTCTTCATGTATTCTGGATACAATTCCTTTATCTGAGGTGTGATTTGCAAATATTTTCTTCCTGTCTGTGGCTTATCTTTTCATTTTCTTAACAGTTTCTTTCAAAAGTTCTTTTTTTTTTTTTTGGAAATTCAGTTTATCAGTTGTTTCATTTGTGGAGCAACTTGTGTATGTATGTGTATGTGTATGTATGTATGTATTTATAGGCAGAGTCTCACTCTGTTGCTCAGGCTGGAGTGCAGTGGTGCAATCATAGCTCACTACAGCCTCAGACTCTTGGGCTCAAGCAGTTCTCCCATCCCAGCCTCCCAAAGTGCTGGGAGTACAGCTGCGAGCCACTGCACCTGGCCTGTTTTTATTTTTTAATACTAATGCCTGGGCATCTTCCCTTAAGATCCTCATTCAGTAAGTCTTGAATTAAGCCTGGGCATCTGGGTATGTATAAAAGTTCAGAAATTATTTTGATATCAGCTACTGTTGAGAATACTGCATAAAAAAACAGAAGGTAGTAGGATTTTGTATTTATTTATTTGAATGTTTGTGTATTTATTTAGTTATCTCGTTTTATTTCACCTTGTTCCAGAAAGACTCTAAGATAGTTTATAAGGATCCAAGATAGCATAATTTGAAAGTAAATAGAAGAAATAAAAGCAAGGTGGGACTGAAGCTACTAATGAAGCTAAAGATGCATACTTTAATGATGTATACATGGACTCTGAGCAGGACACAAATTTGCCTTTAACCTTTCCAACAATTCAATGCTTACAAGACACAAACAAGCCAACTGCTTAGGAGACATACTGGTACTAAAACTATATATGAATTTCCTCCAAAGAACTTCATAAAGAGGGAGGAGCAGTGTTGCAGACAGCAACAGTAAGTTTCAAAGGGCAGTTTGTTATAACAATGTTCAGTATGGGCTGACCGCATCACAATTGGGTGCATTCAATAAAAGCCATTCTTTCAGAAAGCCAATACAATGAAGAATAGGTATCCAGCTCACTGCTGATCTAAATTGATGCAAGAGTGTACTTAAGACTATCTGGACTATAAGAAAGGGTAAATAATCTTCATTTCAGACAATGATCCACATTTTCTCTTAAACAAGTTTTTGAAAATATCGGTTGGGGTCTGTGAGGTTGAGCCCAAGATTATGCTCCCTGCTTTTCTATACTGCTTGTTGAATATATACTTTTTATATTAAGGGAGACAGTTGAATTTGGGATTAGCATCTCTTTGCAAAGGCTGTTGCCTAACAGAGTCATTCCACCTCTCCCAAGATATCAAGGAAATCTTATAGTTAGGGACGAGAACAATTGGAGGTCTTAAAGCATGAGATTGATGTGACTTATATTTCAGAAAGATGAGTTTGGTAGCAGTGTGAAGAACATAGTGAAAGGGGCAGAGAAGTTAGGGAGATGGGAGA
Organism: Papio anubis; assembly: GCF_008728515.1. NCBI lineage: Eukaryota > Metazoa > Chordata > Mammalia > Primates > Cercopithecidae > Papio > Papio anubis. Next base: position 64,148,514 of record NC_044989.1, on the reverse strand, counting down.
CTATTGAAATAGTCTAGGAAAATGAAAATGAAAGGCCTGCTCTGAGACCATTGTAGTGGACACTTAGAGGTGGGGATTCAAGAATGATTTGAAGAAGTTGAAGAAGAACTTGAGAACGACTCCAAGATTATTCTAGGCTGGCCAACTAGGAGGACTGCTGGCCAACTCACTACAATTTAGAACGATGGATGAAGAACTGGGTATGCCAGAAATGATCATGAGTTTAGCTTTTGACATTTGGAGGTTATGTCTTTGAGTTATTCAAGTGAAAATAGCAGTAGAACATTAAAAATAAATATCTGGAGCTCAGAAAAGAGAGGTGGCTGTATGTAAAGATTTGAGGACAAATATACACACATAGGTGGTGGATCAAAATCTTGGGAAGAATTGAGATTTCCTGGAGAGATTTTGTAGAGAGGGAACAGAAGATAACTGAAGTGAGAAAATTGATACTAGGGAGTTTAGATATAAGATATTTTCTAAAATATTTTTCAGTGAAGATGAAAGCAAAAAAGGTTCTATCTGCAGCTATTCCTTCATTTTACATTTGCCCCATAATGCTGACCTGATTCCACTGATTTTCAGTCTGATTTTGAATATTTTCTGTCATAAACTTTTGTTATTAGATTTTATGGCCCTGGAAAGATATTTCCATAATTGTTTTGCACTGTGTAATTTCTGACCTACCATTTCCTAGGCTTTACTGATCTCATTTAAAATTATACCTGTTTTACTTTGCATCTAACCATGGCATATTTTTATTAGAGTAGGAGGTTTTTTAATCTGAGGTTCAATTTTTCCCAAACTTCTAAAATATTTTATATAATCCCTAGAATATACAGTGACTTACTGTATTTTGAAGTCTCCATACCATTGTTTCCTAATAATGCTCATAGTTTTTAAAAAAATCTTATTTTTTGCTGCTCCTTGTGGAGCAGGGCTAACCCATAGCCAGTGTGCCCAGAGTCAGCCAATACTCACGTTTTTATCAAAGTTTCAAACACTAAAACAACATGATGAGATTTAAAATTTTTTTTCTCTTTCAGAATGATGTTGGACTGAATTACATTCATTAAATTATATAGCTCTTTTGGCAAAGTTTGATTTATATCAAAAATATTTTTGCATTGAACCTGGTATTTCTCAAAGACTTCTTATTCAACAGCCATTCATTTGCAGGTACAAGCAAAAAAGATTTCTTCTTTAGTATCTTGTACAAGTATCTTTATGAATTATTTTATTGAAGTATACATACAGAAAAGTACAGAATTCATAAGTACTCAGCTTAATAAATTTTTATACAATGGATATATCCATGTAATACCCACTTAGATGAAGAAATAAGGCACTACTGGAACCTCAGAAATCCCCCCTTGTGCCCTTCCCTGTCACCCTTCCCTGCTTTCTAAATGGTAATTGGTCTTCTGACTTCTCATAAATTAGTTTTGTCTGTTTCTAAGTGTCATATAAATGTTATTATACAACATTTACTTCTTATGTCTGGCTTTTTCATTCAACATATTGCTTATGAGATTCTCCATATTCTTGCATCTATCATTAGTTTGTTCCCTTTTGTTGCTACATAGTATACCATTACATGAGTATATCTCCATTTATTTTTCCATTATACTGTTGTGGGCATTTGGATTATTCCCAGTTTTCTGGCTATTATAATTAATGCTGCTGTAAATGTCTTTTGGCATACATATGTACATATTTTATTGGATATATATATGTGAATGAAATTATATAAAGAAGTGCAATGCTAATGGTTTCTCTAAAGATTCTTTTGGATTTTGTACATATATGATCATATCGTCTGTGAGTAATAACAGTTTTATTGTTTTTCTTTCATTCTAATACTTATACCTATTTTATGTTCTTCTTGACTTACTGTAGTGGCTAGGCCATTCAGAAAAATAGTGAGTCACAATGGTGACAATAGGCATCCTTGACTTGATCCCAGTGTCAGGAGGAAAACTTTCAAAGTAATAAGACATTTGTTGTAGGTATTTTGTAACTACTCTTTATCAGGTTAATGAAGTTTATTTTTATGCTTCATTTATTATGAGGTTGCTGTTGTTTTATTTTATATCATGAGTAATTGTTGAACTTTTTCATTGTTGATGCCTTTTCTGCATCTACTGAACTGAGGCTATAATTGATATCTTTTATTCTATTAATGTCATGAATTACATTCATTGATTTTCAAATATTAAAGCAATATTGTATATGAATTGTTTATTCATAGAATAAACCCAATTTGGTTTTAGTGTATTATTCTACTATGCATCCTTGGATTAAGTTTGCTAATCTTTTGTTTAGGATTTTTGCATCTGAATAATTCAGCAAACAAAAACCAAATAAACCCATTAAAGAGTGAGCAAAGGACATAAACAAACACTTCTCAAAAGAAGACATACAAGCGACCAACAAACATGAAAAAATACTCAACATCACTAAGCATCAGAGAAGTGCAAATCAAAACCACAATGAGATGCCATCTCACATCAGTCAGAATGGCTATTATTAGTATCTATAAGGAATAATTCAGCAAGCAAAAACCAAATAACCCTATTAAAGAGTGAGCAAAGGACATAAACAAACATCACAGCACTATTCACAATAGCAAAGATGTGGAATCAAGTCAGGTGCCCATCAGCAGTGGACTGGATAAAGAAAATGTGGTACATATACATCATGGAATACTATGCAGCCATTAAAAAATATCAAAAGTAAGTCCTTTGCAGCAACATGGATACAGCTGGAGGCCATTATCCTAAGTGAATTAATACAGGAAAAGAAAAGTAAATACATGTTCTCACTTACAAGTGGAAGCTAAACATTGGGTACACACGGACACAAAGATAGGCACAGTAGACATCAGGGGCTCCAAAAGAGGGCAGGAAGAGTGAGGGGGCAAGGAAAAACTACCTATCAGTAATTATGCTCACTACCTGGGTGACAGGATCAATAGTACCCCAAATCTCAGTATCATGCAATGTAACCATTAACCCAGACCTGCACATGTACTCCCTGAATCTAAAATAAAAGTTGAAATTAAAAAAAAGACAAGTGGGCAAGTTTTCACTTTTAGTCTATTCTCTTGAAGAGTTTGTGTAAGATTGGTGTTATTTATTCTTTAATTGTTTAGTAGAATTCACTGGTAAAGTCATCTGGGCCTAGAGGTTTTGTATATGCCAGAGAAAGGTTTTAAATTATAGATTAAATGTTTAAATAGATATAAAACTATTTGTATTTTCTATTTTTTTGCGTGTTGCTTGAGTAAGTTTTATATTGTTAGGTATTTATCAATTTATTAAAATTTCAAATCAATTAACATAAAGGTGTTTATAATATCTTATTATCTTTTTAATGTCCACAGACTATATAGTGATATCTCTCTTTTATTCTCGATATTAGAGATTCATGCCTTAATTTCTATTTTTTTCTTGATCATCATCACCCCTGATAAATCAATTTTATTAGCTCAGCAATTCTCAGGACTCTACACTTTTAAAAATTATTGAAGACCCTAAAGATATTTTGATAAATATTTATGTTATATGTTAAAATTGTGAAAATTTTTAAATATTTATTTTTTAATTTACTTAAAACTCATTATACTTTAGCATAACATATTTTATGTTTTTAACATAATAAAGATAATAGAGATAAAATGTTTATCTCTAATGAAAACAGTAATTTTTTTTAAAACAAGAAATTGGGAAGAGTGACATCGTTTTGCATTTTAAATCTCTTTTAATGTCAGGCTTAATAGGCAGTTGGGGTCTTTTACCTATTTTTGCTGTCAATCTGTTGCAATATTTGCTGTCATGCATCCACTGGAAAACTCTGTTGTATACTTGTGAGGGAATAAGGATGAAAGCGAGCATATTATTATTGTTATAAAAATAATTTTGACCCTCTAGACTCCTTGAAAGTACCTCAGAGACATCCAAAAGTCCTCAGACCACACTTTGAGAACCATTGTATTAGTCTTCATAAAGAAGCAACTTTTTTTTTTTTTTTTTTTTTGCGGCGGCGTCTCGCTCTTGGGCCCAGGTGGGGGGCAGTTGGCCGGATTTCAGCTCCTTGCAGCTTCGGCCTCCCGGGTTTACGCCATTCTCCTGCCTCAGCCTCCCAAGTAGCTGGGACTACAGGCGCCCGCCAACTCACCCGGCTAGTTTTTTGTATTTTTTAGTAGAGACAGGGTTTCACCGTGTTAGCCAGGATGGTCTCGATCTCCTGACCTCGTGATCCACCCGTCTCGGCCTCCCAAAGTGCTGGGATTACAGGCTTGAGCCACCGCGCCCGGCCAAGAAGCAACTTTTAGTTTGATTCACACCACTATAACTTTGTTTTTTTGTTTCATTATAGCTTGTTAAGTTCTGTGATTTGTTATTTATTTCTTTCTATTAAATTTAACAAAATGAAATTGCTGTTTTTGTGGGTAAAAAATAGTTGAATACAGATAATTTAATATGCTTCATTTTAACACTTCCTTTAGGTTTAATTTGGTACTCTTTTCATGACTTTTTCAAATGATTTTCACCTTCTTTTTGAATATATTCATTTAAGGATACAAATATTCCTCTGAGTATAACTTAAATTGCACTCCAGTTTGAATATGTTGTATTTTCCTAATCTGAAACAAAATATTATTTTCAGATGAGACTGGGCATGTTCAGGGTGGTATGGTGGTAGACTGAAATATTATTTTCAGCTCAAAAAGTTTCCAATGTTTGTTGAAGTTTCCTCAGAACTATAGGTTATCTAGAAGTGTATGTGTAATTTCCAATGACTTAGCAATTTTAAAATTATCCTTTATTATTGATTTCTAGCTTAATTCAACTGTAGATTGAAAAAATGTTTTGTATAATTTCAATCATTTGAAATTTGTTCAGACTCACACATGGCATTTGTCTTGGGGTGGGGGTTCTACCTGCTTAATGCTCCCAAAAGGAATGAGCCATGTTGAATAACAAGGAATGATTGAAGGAAATAGTGACTCTGAACTTAGAGAAAAACTAAGAGAAACTTAAAGAAAAACTAACATGATTCTGTATCCCTCACACAGAATTAGTTACCCACCAGCAGTGTGTTCATGTTTTCCCCATCAACCTTGAAATATGAATTATAATAAACCTACAGTTGTGACCCAACAGTATAATGTAGCCATTTCATGAAAGTTTCATGAAAAATTTTAAAGAAGTATTTCATGGAATCAGAAACACAGAGTAGTTACCAAACTCAGAGTAGTTCTTGCTTGTTGAATTATTCTGTATAGATTCTGTATATAGAGGTCTAATAGACAACTTGTATAATGAGACCACATAACCTGGTACCAAAACCTCACGAGCCCAATACAAGAAAGAAACACAGGCCAATCTCTTCTGTGGTTCAGAATATGGTCCATTTTGGTCAAGGTTCCATATGCCCTTGAAAAAACTAATTATATTTCTAAATCTGTCAAATATTTTAAATGCTACTTTAACTCCGTATAAACTATACTCCATATAAACTTTACATTATCCTGGTCATGTGATCAATGCAATAGCTTTACCCCACATATTTTATGTTACTGGAATTTCCTGCCCACAGAAGTTTCATAGTTCTGAGCTTCTTTTTCCAGTGAGACTGTCTCATTATTACTATTTCTGTTCTCTCTCCTACATAATGCTGTATGCCCCTGTGTGTTCTTATCCCTCACACAGAATTAGTTACCTACTGCAATGCATTCATTTTTTTCCCCCAACAACCTTGAGCTATGAATAATAATAAAGCCTACAGTTGTGGCCCAACAGTACAAAGTAGCAATTTCATGAGAATTTTATGAAGAATTTTCAAAAAGTATTTTATGGAATCAGAAACTCAGAGTAGTTATCAAACTCAGAGTAGTTCTTCCAAGAACTCTTCTGATACTGAAAAGCCTCTGCAACTTTCTTATCAGTACATTGTAGGGAGTTGGTAAATGTTCAGTGAATGAATCCCACTAATCTCTAGAACCAAAGAGATCTCCCCTCCTAGAAAACTCATTGTTTCTGAGGACATCATTGACTGTTGAAAGTACCTCCTTGGGCTAAGATAATGTCTGATTCCCTGAAGTTTCTGTCTGTTGGGTTTGCAAGAATCTAATTCCTCTCGTATATGATAACCTTTCAAGTCCATGTCTCCTTGAAAGTTTTTCTCTAAGCTCAGTGTCACTATTTCCTTCAATTATTCCTCGTGTTGTTCAATATAGTTCATTTCCTTTGGGAGCATTAAGCAGGCAGAGCCCCCTGCAAGACAGATGCCAGAGCTCAGTGTTCACAACTCTGGCTGCACATTAGAAGCACCAGGGGAATTTCTTAGAAAATGCGATGGCTTGTCTCATCCTCAGAGATTCTGATTCAATTGGCTTGGAGTAACCAATACCCAAGTGATTGAAGACTTAATATTTTTAAGACATCAATTATCCCCAAATTCATCTATAAATTCAATGCAACCCCTATCAAAATTTCAGCAGATTTTTAAAAAGTTGACAGATTGACTCTAACTCTCATAAAAATGCAGAGGACCTGGAATAGCCAAAACAATTTGGAAAAAAAAAAAGGAACAAAAATGGCACACTTATACTGTCTGACTTAAAGATAGTGGCATAAAAATAGTCAAATAGTTCAATGGTATAAAATAGAGACTTCAGAAATAGGCCTACACATGTATGGTCCATTGATTTTTAACAAAAGTACAAAGTCAATTCAGGAAAAAAGCATAGTTGTTTTCAACAAAAGGTACTAGAACAATGGGACATTTATATGCAAATAAATGAACTTTGGTCCATACTATGGAAGGTAAATAAAATCAACTCAAAATTGATCATAGAACTGAATATAAAACCTAAAATATAAAACTTCTTTTTTGTTGTTTTTAAATTTTTTCTTTTTTTCTTTTTTTGTTATTTTCCTAGACATCAACCTCAACTGAACTAAAGCTATAAAACTTCTGTAAGGAAAAATTAGGAGAAAATCTTGGTAACCTTGGGCTAAACAAAGCTTCCTTAGATACCACATGAAAGAGATGATACATTTAAAAATTTTGATGAATTAAGCTTTTATCAAAACTGAGACATTTTGCTCATAGAAAGACATCAAAGAGAGTGAAAAGTCACACAGACCAAGATAAAATATTTGCATATCACATCTCAAATAAAGGACTTCTATCTAGAATACATAAAGAATTCTTGAAACTCAACAATAAGAACACACATACACAAATAAACCTATAGATAAGATATTTGAACAGACTTTTTGCCAAAGAAAATATTCAGATGGCAAATAAGCACATAAAAAGATGTTCATCATCATTGGTCATTACAGAATGCACATTAAGACCACAATTATATACCTATACCCACTAGAATGTCTAAAATTAAAAAGACTAATCATACTAAGTTTTAGAGAGGTTATGGAACAACAGGAACTCTCATACAATGCTGATGAAAATGTAAATGTTATTGTTGTTTTGGAAAATGGCTCAGCAGCTTTTTAAAAAGTTAAGCCATACATCTACCAAATGACCCATTCAACTCCTAGGTATTTGCCTAAGATAAATGAAAACTTCCATCCACACAAAGACTTATACATGAATATTCACAGCAGCTTTATTTGTAATAGCTCAAAACTAGAAACAACTCAAATGTCCATGTACAATGAATGAATAAGCAAATTAAGTATATATACAATGCAATATTACTCAGCAATAAAAAGTAATAAATTATTGATACAAACAACAACATGGAGGAATCTCAAAGTAATTCTATTGTATGAAAGAAGCCAGACTTGACAGAAAGTGTACATACTTTATAATTCCATTTATATAAAATTCTAGGGAACAAAAACTAATCTATAGTGATATAAAACAGATCAGTGGTTGTCTGGAGGATGGGGTGAGGGTGGGGCAAGAAGGTAGCAATAGAAAAGGACAACATGAACTTAAGTAGTCAAAATCATAGAAAGTAGAATAGTGGTTTCCATGGGCTGGGGGTAGAAGGGAATGGGAGTTATTATTTAATGGGTATGGAGTTTCAGTTTTACAAAATGAAAAGAGTTGTGGAGTTATACGGTGGTGATGGTGCATAACTTTATGAACATATTTAATAACACTGAACTGTATACTTAAAATGGTTTGGATGGTAAATTTTATGGCTATGTATATTTTGACATGAAGAGTCTTCTGAGAGTGATCCATATATTCACTATCTTGATTGTGGTGATGTTTTCACAGGTGTATTAATGTGTTAAATTTGTTCATAGTGAGACTTTAAACATATGCATTTTATTGTATGCCAGTTATACTTCAGTAAAGCTGTTTTTTTCTTAAGTAACATTCCTACCTTGGAATACAGAAATCCAACAGAGTAAGATAACTATACTTAATCCTATTGTCAAAAAATTAATATTGGCTAGGCATGGTAGTACGTGCCTATAGTCCCAGCTAAATGGAAAGCTGAGGTGGGAGAATCTTTTGAATCCAGGAATTCAAGGCTTCAGTAAGCTATGATTGTGCCACTACACTCTAGCCTGGGTGATAGCTAGCACAAGATCCTGTCCCAAAAAAAAAAAAAAAAAAAAAAGTTAATATTTAGGCATATTTACTTCCAGCCTAATTTCTTTATAAATATAGTTTAAAAACATATCTAAAATAAAACTGTATATGTATGTAATATATATGTACAGGGAGGGATGAGACTCACTGATTTAGCTGCTGGCTTTTCACATCTCTGCGAGCAAAGAATGCTAATCTTTTGCGTTAGCTGGGAACTGCTTTAGCAGAACTGCCTGCTCTGTGCTCTGCCTCCACTCATCCATTACAATGCTATTTCTTGATTTCCTAAAATGCACCTGTGCTAGGTGCTAGTGCTCTAAACAAGATGGACAACTTTTGAGGCTCCCTGGAGCTATGGATGGTTGGAGGTGCTATCCCTACCCATAGTAGTTCTGGCCAAATATCTGATAGGAAGCCTGGCCCTGATATGACTGAGGTATTTATGGCTCTTCATGCAGCTCATTCCTGGTAAAATGTTTCTGCTAGGTAAAGTACAAGCATGGCTGCATCCTTCCTACAACAGAAGAGTCAATGTTGTGAGGGGTTTCCCATGCAGATGAACAAACACATGTGCCCCTGAATTGAGCCAAAATTGTTAACCAGGCAGTATGCCAACCCTGTCAGCACCACATGCCTTAGCTGTGGTTCCTGGTCTGAGACTTGATCCAGAGTCTAGAATAATTTTGGAGTTTCTGGAAGGGATTGAATCCATGTCTTTGGGACAATGTTGCATAGAAACTAGAGGCATGTGACATGGCCACACAAAAGGCCCAGTGCATCTAGCTAGAGGGGTAATGAGACACCTGCCTAATCCATTTACCAAGCTCCTCAAGGCCCCAGTTCAGTTCATACCCCACAACCTTACAACAGTGAAGGTCTCTCTGCCCTGCCTATGGCTGGTTTGCTTGCTGGCAGGACACTCCACAAGTGCAGGGAAGTAGCCAGGCCCTTCATAAACTGTTCTGCTGCTTTTCTCGTTGGCCCCTATGCTTAAGCCTACTGGCCTCAAACCGAAGCCCCTCCCACCTCAAAACATTTACACACACTGTGCCTACTGTTCCCACCCTCTTGCCTTCCCCACTCTTTATTCTTCAGATCTCAGCTGAAATGTCTCCTTAGGGAAGTCTTTCCTGTCCTTCCAGACCGGGTTAGATTTCCGCCATTAAACACTGCCATTGCCTAGTGAACTATTCCTTTGTAGTCTTTATTGTAATCAATATTTATGTAGTCCTATTTTAAATATCTGCCTTTAGATTGTAAAATTCTTGGAGACAGAGAGTGTATCTGTCCTGTTTACTATTGTATCTTCCATGTTTAACAAATTCCCAGCACATAGTGCTTTCCACACATCTTTGTTGAGTGGATAAGCTACCTTAGCCTAGTTCAGAACTCCTTCTTAGATAAGTAGCTCTTTCCATTTTCAATTTTTTATTTACCATGTTCCTACTCTACCCCATTCAAACGTGACCTCAAAGAGAATCTGGGCTAGGAAAGTAATCTGAATGACAATATAACCCTGGAATCAGAAAGATCACACCCCTTTGGTGACTTAGCCTTTGTTTCTAGCCCAAACTCTTCCTTCATGGTCTTACTTTAACGTAGATTTTTTCCTCAGGAAGCCTCTCAGTCCATCCCCTAAATAAACGTAAGCCCTTTTACCGGCACACATTTCCTCATCAAGAAAGTCAAGGTTGTGAAGAGGCATTTCCTAGAGTCTGTCAGTGTGTAGTGTTTGTGGCTTTTTTCACATTCCAATCCATTTATATTTAATCTGCTTTTTAAATCACTTACCATATCTACTCTTTGCCTGGTGTTTGACAATTCAAAAATCACGTAAGTCTGAAAACCTTAAATACACTTAAAAACTCAGTTGACATTTTGGCCTTCCAGGATCATCCCAGGTAGCTTTCTCAGAAGCCTATGCAGAGATATACCTGCTGCCCCTCTGGAGGTCAGACCGTGCCCATATGTTCAGCATCAGAGGTCACCAGGGCATCACTCGAAGGATCACAGGCTAGCCCTTGACTGGTCTTGTGAACCCTATTATTAAATTTACAATTTTTATACTTTTTGGAGGAAAATACTTTTCCTGTTATTTTTCTATTATAGAGCTGATAGGACTGGTGCTTATTATGTGGAGCCAGAGGTTAAATAATTCTCAGGGTGACTGCTTAATGGGTATGAGGTTTTCTTTTGGGGCGATGAAAATGTTTTGAAACTAGAGAGAGGTGATAGTTGTACAACATTGTGAATGTACTCAAAGCCACTGAATTGCACACTTCAAAATAGTTTTATCTTATGTGAATTTTACCTCAATAAAAAGTAGTAATAATTATCAGGGAACAATAATTGATAATTATCAATACTTATCAATTGTAGAATTCCTCTCACAAGAAAAGTCCAGGAATTTTAGTCAGTCATCACTGAGGTCATAGAATTCCCTAGAGATCTGGCCATCTGCGACCCTCCCCCCAACACCACCACCCTGTACCGTTTGAAGCCAGCTGGACTGAATCTACCACTTAAAGATTCTATTTTTAAAAACAACTTCTAACAGCAAATTTTTGGCACAAAGAAATAGCCATAATGGAAGAAAATGAAAATAACTCCTGACAAATCTCTGAATATATCCTTTTTAGGTATATTTTTCTACATAATTTCATTAATCAAAGCACTTTTTTGGTGCTACATTTCAGAATATATGAGAAGAATCTTGGTTTCATGAAGTTTTAGTCATACTAAATTAACAACATGTGTATTTTGGATGCATTTCATGAGTTATGTTATTCTTACTGCAAATGAATTCATTTATTCCATCAACAATTTTTTTTTTTTTTTTTTTTTTTTTTTGAGACAGAGTCTTGTTCTGTCACCCAGGCTGGAATGCAGTGGCGCAATCTCGGCTCACTGCAACCTCTGCCTTTCAGGTTCAGGTGATTCTTGTGCCTCAGCCTCCTGAGTAGCTGGGATTACAGGTGTGCCACCACACCCAGCTAATTTTTTGTATTTTTAGTAGAGATGGGGTTTCACTGTATTGGCCAGGCTGGTCTCAAACTCCTGGCCTCAAGTGATCCACCCACCTCAGCCTCCCAAAGTGCTGGGATCACAGGCATGAGCCACTGTGCCCGGACCATCAACAAATACCTTTTTGTACTTTCTGTGTGTCAGTCAGGGTATTAGGTGCTAGGAAAACTGAGAACAATAACGCATACTCCCAACTCAAATACGTATGGTTTTGATAATCACCTTAAATATATAGATGATCATGTTTCAAATATAGAGAGAGCTGTATCAGAAGATGAAGGTGAACTTCAAGATATCAAGACTCTGTTTTTCATGGTCACTGCTGCATCCCCAACATACACAACAGGTCTGGTATACTGGAGGAAATCAGCAAATATTTTTTTATAAATGGATGAAGCTTTCCACAATTATATACCACTTTTATTATTTTACATAGTTCTTACTGCTATGGTTTGAATGGCCCCTCCAAAATTCATATTGAAATTTAATCTCCAATGTGGCAGTATTGAGAGGTGGAGTGGAGCCCTTAAGAAGTGATTGGATCATGAAGGTTCTGCCCTCATGAATGGCTTAATTTATTCATGGATTAATGTGTTATCATGAAAAGAGAACCAGTGGCTTTATAAGAAGAGAAAAAGATCTGAGCTAGCGTGTTAGCACACTCAGCTTTCTCACCAGGTGATAACCTCCTTTACCTTGGGACCCTTCAGAGAGTTCCCACCAGCAAGAAGCCTCTCAGTGGATATGGCCTTTCAACCTGGGATTTCTCAGACTCCAGAATTGTAAGAAATTAATATATTCTTATAAATTACCCAGTTTTAGGTATTCTGTTATAGGCAACAGAAAATGGGACTAAAGACCCTACATTGTCCTGCATTGACTCAAACCAAAAATGCCCAGTTTATTGACATAATCTGAAATGGGTAATGAGTGCATTTTTTCTTACCCTCCTCAGTGTACAAATGTCATTTCATTTTAGATTTTCAGATTGTCTGATTTTAATTCATTTAGCTTGCTCACATAATGATCAAAGGGCCACAGAAAAAACCCTTATAGAAAAAGGCATCCATCCTCCTCTGCAGCCTCATTGGTCCCCTCAGCCACCAACTCCTCTCTTTTCCCCAATGATTCAGACTCCCACATTAACCTCTTCTCTCTGCCCGACCAGTTGGACTTAGTGGTTTGGTTTGGGGCTATTTGCACTGATTTGGGCCATAATGCCCCCACTCAAGGCAACTTTTAGTATCTAAATCCTGTCCTGAACCTTGGCCAGAAAGACATGGCAATCTTGCAATGGTCTTGAAGAACCACGCTAAGATTTTTACTAACATCTCTATTTATCTGATGCACATATTTTTTTAAATGTAAGTATTATTGTCCAGGAATTAGCAACTAGACCCCCAGCCCAAAAGAAGATGTATTTAATACTTGAGAGTTTAAACTCTCAAGCAAGGCTTCCTTCATGGGCACAGTCTCATAAGGCCTCATGCTCAGAAGGGGGCTTTATGCTTGGGGTTTAATATTCTGTTGTCACCATCTTAAAGTTCTTAATACTTTAATCTTCAAATTTGTGTTTGGTAAGTGAAGTCTGAAAAGACAGTGGAGCATGTACCTGGGGCTTGGAGCCTAGGTTCATGCCCAGTCCTGCCTCCCACCACCTTCCCAAACAGCTTTTTCACTGCCCACTCCCTATTCTCTGAAGCCCAGAGACTCATCCAGCCTCCCTCTTACTGCCCCCACCCAGTGACAGCTATCACCCATCACCCCCTGGGTGTAGGCATGGGGAGGGTTGGGAGCAGTATGGCATGGGCAGTGCCATCTTCATCCTGTACTGACGGTGCCACAGTATATTAGGCAAGAACTTGGCCGAATGAGCCTCTAGCCCCACCCTCATCCAGGTATCTGGTATATCTGGAGGTTCTCCTGTTCATTGTGGATTGTGGCAGCAGGCCGGTGAGAAGGAGAAATGCTTGACTTAAATTTCTCACCCTGACTGTGGGCAAAGCATTGGTTTAGTGGTTGGTGGGAGGAGAAGCCCAGTAGTTGGTGTATCGTGTTGGGGCAGGGTCCCCCTGGCTGCTTGAGAAGATCTCCATTCGCACCAAGCCTGCAGGAACATAACATTAAATGGCAAATTGAAAATACCATGACAGGTTGAGAGAGAGAAAGTGGAAGAAAGGAAAAAGATTTATGTATTAGTTCCTGTAACAATGCATGTTTCCTGCTTCCTGGACAAAAAGCCTCACATTTTCGTTTTGTACCAAGCCTTGCAATTGTGTAGCTGGTCCTGTGCTCAAGCTCCCTTTCCCCAGGGAAGGATTAATCTCCTAATATGGAGTGTCCTCTACTGGGCTCCCAGTGCCTGAAGCTGTGACAAGACTTTCCATGCCAGCTTACTGCCTCTATACAGAGGCGACACAGGTTGCATGGACCTGAAGCTCATATAATTTAGGGGGCAGTCCTTTAAAAAATTACAATTACAAAATTGCTAGGTCCCCTCACAGGGCCTTAGAAAGGACCTGTGCAAGTGAGGGGTCCTAAAGCTTATGCCTTATGAGCTTCATGGTAACTCCACCCCTGCCTTCCCAGCATGCCTTCTATTCGCTCCTGGGTCCACTTTTAAGTATCTGGAGCTTTTTTTATTGGCCGGGCGTGGTGCCTCACGACTGTAATCCCAGCACTTTGGGAAGCCAAACCGGGTGGATCACCTCAGGTCAGGAGTTCGAGATCAGCCTGGTCAACATGGTGAAACCCCATCTCTACTGAAAAAATGCAAAAAATTAGCCGGGCTTGGTGGCTGGCACCTGTAGTCCTAGCTACTCGGGAGGCTGAGGCAGGAGAATCGCTTGAACCCGGGAGTCTGAGGTTGCAGTGAGCCGAGACTGCGCCACTGCACTCCAGCCTGGGTGACAGAGTGAGACTCTGTCTCAAAAAAAAAAAAAAAAAAAAAGAAAGAATATGGAGCTTTTTTAAAAAGATTCCAGAACTGGGCTCATGCCTATAATCTCAGCCCTTTGGGAGGCCGAGGCAGGCAGACCACTTGAGCCCAGGAGTTTGAGACCAGCCTGGGCAACATGGTGAAACCCTGTCTCTACGAAAAGATACAAAAATTAGCCGGCCATGGTGGTATGTGCCTATAGTCCCAGTTACTTGGGAAGCTGAAGTGGGAGGATCACTTGAGCCCAGGAGGTCAAGGCTACAGTGAGCCGAGATCGTGCCACTGCACTTCAGCCTGCGTGACAGAGCCAGACGCTGTCCCAAAAAGCAAAAACAAAACAAAACAAATATATTCCAGAACCTCTCCTGGTTACTCTGAAACCCACAAATTAAAAGCTAAGCATTTTTTTTTTTTTATAAAAGACGGGGTGAACTTTCATTGAGGCCCTCATAATTTCAGTGTTTTTCTCTTCTGTTTTTCACTCTTCTTTGCTGCCACAGAGGAGTTACTTGTGGCCTCCTCGAAGTGCCTCTTCTGCTGAACCAACCCTAGACTTCTCTATGAAACTCTTTCCAATTCAGTGGTGCTGGGCTGCTGAGGTGAGATAGTTGACTTTAATAAATTTTTGGTCAACAATTTTACCTATTACTGGGAAATACAATGTATTAGGTTGGTTATAGAAAAAAAAAAAAAAACCAATAACACTTTATCTCAGGTTGATTGACATTGATCCTACTTATCTTTGTGAAGGAAATAATTTCAATGAATTAATAAAATGTGTGCTTGTATTAATAAAAGTCTACTGCCTTTTACTGCAGTAACAAACAACTTTCATATCACAGAGACTTGATCACAATAAATATTTATTTCTTACTCACTCTACATGGAGAACTCAGGTCAGCAAGGAGGTCTCTGTTCATCTTAGTGACTCAAGGACCCAGGCTGAAAGAGTTTCCATCTATACATGTGTTTCTGTGATCACTACGGCAGGAGAGAAGAGAAACGTGTGAATAAATGAATTTTGCCTGAAAGTGACACATATCATTTCCACTCATGTTTCATTGGCCAAAGTAAATTACCTGTCTATGTCTAAATTCAAGGGGCAGGAAAGTACAGTCTCATCATATCCCTGGAAGAAGAACTAGAATATTTAAAACAGCTCTAATGGCTACATGCCTTTTGGTCACCAAATGTTTGATTTGCTCTATTTCTGAGATGCAAAATATACCCACCCACTCCCTAAGGGAGAAAGCCCCAAAGTCCTAGGCAAGCACAGCATCAAGGTCATAATCTGTGACATCTGGGTGGGGTATGGTAGTTTCTAATCATGATCTGCTTCTCTAGATTCTACTTACACCCGTGACATAAAAAAGAAAAATTTTCTGCCTTCTCTCACCTAATACATAAGGGCTGATAAATGCACAGGATAATTGTAATATTCTCCTTGGGGAAAATGGAAAACACAGCAAATACATGTCTATAGAATTCTGAAATCCTGTTGGGAACGACTTTTGAGGGCCCCCTACCTGTGTTTGAGGAGTGTTACCTGATTAATTCTGATTTTGAGATGCTCCTTTTATTTATTGGTCTCTGTAGCCCCTGGATCTGCCTTCTGAAAGTTTTGTCCTTTTTCATTTTCCTCTTTGGCTGAATCTAAAGTGGACATTGGGAAATATGCCTTCTTTCAGGACTGAGCAAATTTCTCATATATAACCAATTTGGACTAAGCTTTTCCTCAGGGTGCTAAAATACTCCACATTGTAATATCCCCAGCTCCCACTACACATGTATAACCAACCAGTTAGGTCCCATACACATCCTCTTGCAATTAATTGGTTCATATGTCCCCTGCAAGAGACTTTGATATGAGCACAGTGTAGTGATAAGTGCACTAGAACATTTCTTGGATATATGATCTTAAGCAGGTTACTTGACTTCTCTGTCTGAATTTTCCCATCTATGAAATTCTATTTTTAGATTAACAGGATTAAAGGACCAATAAACAAAACCTTTATGTACCATATCAATGTTGGCTAAGTTCTTTTACATTTTTCCCTCTTTTAATCCATACACAGTCTTAGAAGGTTATTAGTATTTGTTTTTATATGAGGAAACTGGAACTCAAATAGACTAGATGACTTGCCCATGTAAGAAATTACAGGCCGGGCGTAGTGGCTCACACCTGTAATCCCAGCACTTTGGGAGGCCGAGGTGGGTGGAGCACGAGGTCAGGAGATCAAGACCATCCTGGCTAACAAAGTGAAACCCTGTCTCTACTAAAAATACAAAAAATTAACTGGGCCTGGTGGCAGGCACCTGTAGTCCCAGCTACTCGGGAGGCGGAGGCAGGAGAATTTCCTGAACCCAGGAGGCGGAGCTTGCAGTGAGCCGAGATGGCCACTGCACTCCAGCCTGGGCGACAGAGGGAGACTCCGTCCCCCCCCCCAAAAAAACAAACCAATTATATGGCTTGCCCATATAATAAATGATATGATAAAGCTAATAAATGATAGAGTCAAGATTCCCAACTCGATATCTTGTGTACATTCTACTCGCTCACAGCTGCTCCTTGTTTTGAGGTAAATGTTACTAAATTCTATAGAAAATACATAATGAATATTTGGCTTTTTGTCATGAGTCAAAATGTCACAGAGTGATCATAATCATTGACAAGAATTTTGCCACTTGATTTACACATTTCTCCATTACAAAAAACTGATAGACCCTGAAATAAGTCTATTGCTTTCTTAAATTGTTGTAATAACAATGCAGGATGCAGCAATTCGGAGGATACAGAATTTTTTACGATGTGCTACTTCTATCATTCCAATCAAATGTAGTCAAGCAAACTTACTTTAAAAAGAATGAATATATACTATCTTCAGTGGAAATGTGGGCAAGACTAGCTCTGAGTTGTTAAATGTTTAGGAAAAATCAGTGACATTCTGAATTCTAGTTCACTGACGCAGAATCTGATTTAAAGCCAAAATAGAATGTTTGGAACAAATTAGGAAGAAAAATATTTTTCACTTGAGGTTCTTGTTACAACTGAGATTATCTCTTTCTCATTAAGTAAAACTAATTAAAAAAATCTTTTGGTTCAATATTTAATCTTCTATCTCAGATTTTACTGTTTTAATAGGAAATGCAATGAGAATTACCTGGTCTCTGACCTATGTCAGTGCGTAGGAAACATTTCTGCAGGGGAGATTCTCAAAGAAGGGGTAGAATATTTTGCACCTTGATTACTAATTTTCCAGGCAGCGAGTGTGTAGACAAATTATATTTTCCCTGTTGTATATGTGTCTGGGATTTCACTAATGGACATTAGTATTTTTTTTTGCACTATTTTTAAAATGTCAGTTACTTAAAGTAAATTGAAAACATTTGTTAAGGCCATGCATGACTAAGATGTTGGATTTTTAAAAACAATCTATCAGAATTTAAGAGCTTTTGCCTGTGAGATTCTATAGACAAAAACAATTTTATAAAATCAGAAAAAAAAATTTAAGCATTATGGAGGTTTGGGTACACACAGAAATTTGTTCACTAACGTCAACTTTTGTTGTTGTTATTTTAGTTATTCATGTCTTGAAGATTTTTTCTTCCTGTTTCATTTTCCCAATTGTAGCAGAAACTGCCAGATGTGCATTTAAATACTTCCCTCCTCCTTCCACTGTAATAAAAGGCACATGACTAACCAACTATACAACATGTCCTTGCTTCTCCTGCTATTAGATGTAGCCATGTGAGTAAGTGTACTCCAATGGAATGCAAATAGGATTTGTCCTTAAAAACCTCCCACACGTGCTCTTCTAAGATGATAGCCCACCTCCAAGATGGCTCTCAGTGATTCTTGGCTCATGGTATTTATGTCCTGTGTAATTCCCTCCTCCACTGAATATAGCAGACCTGTGTAACGAACAAGATGGTGCAGAAATAATGGAATGTGATTTCCAAGTCAAGGTCATAAAGGACATTTAGGCTTTTATCTTGGTCTCTTAGATTACTTTCCTGAGGGAAGCCAGCTGCTATGTCATGAGGACGTTCCAACAGCCCTTATAAAGAGGTCTGAGTGTCAAGAAACCAAATCCAGCTGCCTACAGCCAGGACTAAGGAAGCCACATTGCAAGCTTCAGCCCTAGTCAAGCCCTCTTATGACTGTACCACAAAACACACCTGATGGCAAACTCATGAATGACCTTGAGCCAGAACCATTCAGCTAAGCCACTTCCAAATTTCTGACCCAAAATTACAATGACATAATAAATATTAATTGTTGTTTTAAGCTGCTAAGTTTGTTATGCAGCAGCTGATAATTAATACACCCAGCCAGCTGGATGGCAATACTCACGAGAGTCTTGGAAATCACGTCTTGAAGATTGCAGAGCTGCAGTCAGCTCAGGTGCATGAATGATTGTGTAAAGGAGGGCCCTTTCCTCTAGTTTCTCCACTCCCCACATCAACCTGGACTGTTGAGAGAGAAGTAAACTTTAGAGCCATTACATGTTTGGGGTCTAAAATTTATAACAATATAGCCAGCCCTAACAAATATACCAACTTTGTATTCTATTTCTTCCTTATATCAAGTCTTATTCATCTGTGAGGGTATTATTCCCCTGAACAAGGATTATTATTGGCATAGTTCTTCAAACACTATCAAAAATATTACATTGGCTACAAGGTATTATATTATATATTCAAAGCACTTCCCTCACCTGCAAATTCTATTTTATTTGCCTAGGACTCTATGTTTACTATCAGAGTTATGGTTGATACTATGGTGCCCTGCTCAGATCCTGTTCACTTGGTTAAAGCTTCTATCCCCGAGGTCCTGTGAGTGGTGGCTGGTCATAGCTTACAGCTAGTCCTCTTCTCCAGAGAATTGCCATCAACTGATGGGAGCCAACTCACTAGGGAAGTTATGCTCCCTCCATAGATGACCCACAACAGTGGCCAACTGACATGATGGCATAGAAGTCCAGCCCTTGCCACCAGGGATGACAACTCTGCTGTGCTGTTTATATTTCAGATCCCTCCCTTCTGTGGATTGGGCCAGGACTAGACTTTACCTAAGACCAGATCCTTGCTTGGCAGCTCTTTTCCCTTCCCTATCATGCTCCTCTCCCTCACTTACAGGTTTTTCCCAAGGAGTCCCTCAGTAAACCACATCCACCCAAATCTCTGTCTCAGATTCTGCTTCCAGGGAATTTTATCTAAGGCTACCTAATTCCATAATACTGAACACAAGAGGTGAGATCCTCTTCTCAGGTACTTACATTACTTGTATGGTTTGGATCTGTGTCCCTAACCAAATCTCATGTCGAATTGTGATTTCTAATGTTGGAGGTGGGGCCTGGTGGAAGGTGATTGGATCATGGGGGTAGTTTCTCATGGTTTAATACCATCCCCCTTGGTGTTATCATAGCAAGAGTGAGATATTGCAAGATCTGCTTATTTAAAAATATGTAGCACCTCCCACCTCTCACTCTTCCTCCTGCTATGGCCATGTGAAGTGCTAGTTCCCCCTTTGCCTTCTGCCATGATTGTAAATTTCCTGAGGCCTCCCTGGAAGCCCCTATGCTTCCTGTACAGCCTGTGAAACCAAGAGCCAATTGAACTTCTTTTCTTTATAAGTTACCTAGTCTCAGGTATTTCATTTGTTGTTGTTGTTGTTTGAGATGGAGTCTTGTCGCCCAGGCTGGAGCGCAATGGCATGATCTTGGCTCACTGCAACCTCTGCCTCCTGGGTTCAAGCAATTCTTCCACCTCAGCCTCCCGAGTAACTGGGATTACAGGCACCTGCCATCATGCACAGCTAGTTGTATTTTTGTAAAGAGGGGGTTTCATCATGTTGGCCAGGCTGGTCTTGCACTACTGACCTCAGTGATCCGCCCACCTCAGTCTCCTAAAATGCTAGGATTATAGGTTCATGCACCAGAATGAAGTCAAAAATTATAAGCAAACCATTGTAAATTGGGGACTGTCTGTACAAGAAAGTAAGGAAGCCTCAGACCAGGGACTAAAAGAGGAAGGGAACTTGGAGAAGTGTAGCATTTTAGCCAGTTTTCTTTCTGAGTCTATTTGCTAACTTGTGTAAATTTGAGCCTTGGTTATCCTGAATCTTCAGAGCACACAGAGCAGGAAACAAAGACAAGGTAGCTCATCCCCTACTTCAAAAGAACTGAGATGTCCAAGTTCTAAATAGTCAGTGTAAGCATGAGCTGGAAATAAGCCCATCCCTTTCCTGTCCCTGAGGTCTAAAATGAAAATATCCTTGACCTTTAGCAAAGAGTACAGGAGGTAAAAATAGTTGCTGAAAATTTGGAATCACAAGATGGTCCTCACACAAATTTGTAGCACAAATTCACAGAAACTGTGTGTTACCAAAAACCGCAAGTTAAGAATTTAAATTAGAGCATCCCAGACTTGTATTGCCTTCATATGGCTGGTCAGAAACAAATGCAAATTAATCTATAGTATCCCACCATCATTTCAGTTTTCAAAGACTTCAAAGAAATGAAACTCTAAGTAAAATGAACAACTCACAAGAAAAAAACAACAAAATATACAAGTGAACAAAAGCACCATGAGTGATAAACAGCAGAAGCAAGAGCTACAAGGAATATGTCCACATGTATTTCACATACAAGCTATAAAATTAAAATGTTTACTATGCTTAAAGAAATAAGGGATAAGATTCAAAGTATATACCGGTAATAAAATATTACCAAAAACATACCCAGCAATGGGTATGAGATAATATATCAAATTAGGTTTATCCTGATAATTCGGGATTGGTTTATATTAAAAAATTAGTAATGTCATTCACCACATTAACATGTTAAAGGAGAAAATTTAAATGATCATCTTAATCAATAAATGCAGAAAAGGTGTTTGATAAAATGTAACATTCATGTATAATAAAAACATCTAGTTAACTAGGAATAGAAGGAGCTTCCTCAGTCTAATTTAAAAATAAATAAAACTAAGGAAAATATTATATCTTGTGGTTACTTATTCAAATAATTTTATCTAAGATTAGGAACAAAACAGGAATTCCCATTTCTATTTAACATTACACTGTATGTACTAGTCACTGAAGAAAAGCAAGAAAACATACAAAAAGAATAAGGATTGAAAGAGGGATAATACCCTCATTGCTTTCAAATATACTGTTAATATGTAAAAAAATTCAAAATGAACTACCAATAAATTTTTTAAATGAATGTAAATTTAATAAAAGTTGCCAGATACCAACTGAATATAAAACTGTATTTCATTTCTGTATAGCAGCTAGAGTTAGCAAATAACACATACACTCTCTCTCTTTCTCTTTCTCTCTCCCTCCCTCTCTCTATATATATTCATTCCATCCTTATGTATTTTGAATGGAAAATACCTATGAATTAATCTAACAAAATATACAAAACTTTTAAGAAACAATAGAACTAGCAGATTCTATATTATAAAGACATCTGTTGTCCCCAATTTGATGTACAGAATCAATGCAATCTCAATCAAATCTCTGATAGATTTTGTTTAAAAAGTCAAACATTACCATCATATTCTAAAATGTATATGGAATAACAAAGGACCAAAAATAGCCAAAACACTCTTGAAGAGGACAAATGAGTTTGGGGGGCTTGCCCTACCAGCTTTCAAGACACTAATAAAGCTGTGGTTCTTAAGGTAGTATAGTATTAGTGCTGGATAGACAAATAGATCTATGAAACAGAATTAAAGCCCAGAAATGGACACTGACATATATAGATACTAGATATGTGGCAGAAGTGGTATTGCAGACGACAGGAAAATGACGAATTTTTCAATAAATGGTACTGGATAAAGATATCTGTATGGGAAAAAATTATATTGAGTCTCTACCTCACACTATAAACAAAATAAAATTTTGGGAGAATAAAGACCTAAAAGTAAGAGGCAAAACCAAAACATTTAAAAGATAATATAGGAAAATATCCTCATGGCAACAGAGTACAGAAGGATTTCTTGAACAAAATATGAAAAGACAGGCGAAAGATTGAAAATTTAAACTAAATTAAAATTAAGAATTTTAGATAATTTTCAGATCATCAAAAGACAACATAAAAAGTGCAAAGACAAGTTACAAATTAATAGAAAATATTTGTAGCATATGTTACTAATATCTAACATCCATAGTATATAAGAGCTGCTACAAATCAGTGGGAAAATGACAAAATAGTAGATAATTGCACAAGACACTTGACCAGACATTTCACAAAAGAAGAAACTCAAATGGCCCATAAACATATGAAAACATGCTCAACTTCATTAGTGATTAAGAAAATGCAAATGCAATGAGATATGTCCTATCAGATTGACAAAAATTTTAAAATAGCCAATACCATGTGTTGATCAGCATTTGTCTTAATGGAAACTCAGCTGTGCTGGTGGGAATGTAAATGGGCACAAAAACAATTTGGCAGTACTTCATAAAGAAGAAAACACGCATACTTTTTACCCTAGTAACTCCATTAACTCCCTCATACTCATCAGGAGACATACGGAACATTCATGGAAACACTGTTAATAATAGTCCCTATATTAGTCAAGATTCTCCAGAGAAAAGGAACAAATAAGATGGAGTACAAGTGTGTGTGTGTGTGTGTGTGTGTGTGTGTGTGTGTAAGTGCATACATGCGCATATGATTTTAATCATAATGCAGAGCTATAAGACCAATACCCAGACTGTAGGCCTTCCAGATGAAAGGGCTATAATCAAACAACAGTTGAAAAATCATTACTTTGTCTAATTAAAAATATATAAAACCAACAACTATGAG
The DNA here is from genome assembly GCF_008728515.1 of Papio anubis. Classification (NCBI taxonomy): domain Eukaryota; kingdom Metazoa; phylum Chordata; class Mammalia; order Primates; family Cercopithecidae; genus Papio; species Papio anubis. The sequence goes on along the minus strand of NC_044989.1, from coordinate 64,125,141 downwards.
TTCTAGCTATGCATGTAGATACTATATATATGTTTTTAAATTTAATAATGAGAGTAATCAACCAACAGTGTGGAGAAACTGGTACTCATAGTTACTGGCAGCATTGCCAGTTGATATGATCATTCAGTGGAATAGTTTTAACCACATTAGAAATATGAAATGAGATATTAAAACATTGCCATTCTTTGACTCAAGTTTCTACTTTGGGAAATTTAAGGTTATTTAAGAAAATAATTTTTAAAGGGCAGAACAAACTAATGTTTAAAATAATGTTTAAGGCAGAAATATTTATAAAGACAAAACTTAAAACAATTCAAATTCCTTACTCTTTATAAATCCTCAAAGTAGAGTACATTACTTACAAAAATAACATTATAAATATATACCTTGTGTTGGTATATGGATATATTAACACCAAATGAACAACCAGACTAATCATAAATTCACATGTTGTTTGTATGATTAAAAAGATCTGCAGAAGCACTGAAAATATCAGAGAAATTTAAAGTAATATAAATAGTCGTGTTAGGCTTATGGGAATGTTCAATGACGTGATTATTATTTTTAAAATAACTGGGTATATATTTAATCTGAAGGAATATATTTAATGATGGAATTTCAGGCAGTGTTATAGACAGATGGTGAAACTATTTGTGCAGGAGGTGGGGTGGGTAGGGGAAAGGGGGACCTAGAATCTCACCACATGGAAGTTTCTATAATCAGAGGGTTTTCTCTGGGTTGTGCAGACTGTGGAGCCAAAAGGCAGACTCATACAGAAGACTTCTCAAAGGGGAAAAAAGAACTGAAAGGACTATAATTAGAAAAATGTGATTGTAAGTTAATTTCCCTTTAGGATGTAAGCTGCTTTTCTTTTGTTTCTTTTATTTATCTATGTTTAAAGCAATTGCAACTTAGTGATTTACTACAATATATGAGAGAGGCTGTTTTCCAGAGAGTCTGAGTTCTGTGTCCTTGGTCTGACTAATTTGTTTGATTTCAACATTGAGAGAAGTATGAACAGTGTAACTATGGAAGAAGCTTATCCATTAACTGGCATATCCAGTTCCTTTGACGGCAGCAACATTAAGGTGGTTCTCTTCTCAGAATCTTATCTCATTTACTGAAGATAAAAACGAGGAATGATGTGCCATTCTGAACCAAAGGCCAGCATAAAAGAAGTCAGGGAGCAAGAGGAGAGGGCTGCATTGTTGTTGCAGCTTTCAGATTAGAGTATATTGGAAACAAAGAAGAAGGCACTATTTCCTTAAACTGAAGCTGTAAAGTATGAGTGTTCTGCTAGAGAGAAAGTGCAATGCAGCTAAAAGTGTGTTGTGCGTCCAAGAACACTATGACCTCAACAGATCACTTCTCTATTTTAGTTTCTCCAGTTATAAAACAAAATGAGAAATAACTCCCTCTGTCTACTATCCCTCCACACCCCCACCGTTCATACATCTGGAACATATTATGACAGATTAGAGAAATCAATACTATCTTTTTAGAACATGATGTATATAAGTTGTCCCTGCCATTAAGGGGCTTATTACACTTTAATTAGTACTGCTTTCTGTTTTGTGCATTAAGTTATGTGATTTCTACTCAAGTGTTTTGTTGAGAGATCTTAAAGTTACAAAGAGTGATAAGTAGTGAATAAATTTTTAAACTTAATTTTCCATGTTATTAAAGTTGCAATAAATATATCACAATCAGTTGTTACTTTTAAGCAGCTCCTGATTTTAAAAAGCTTTTAGTATCACAAGGTCTACAATGTAATCTCCCTAATAAGATCACTTGATATCAAGTTGCTCAACTGTGCACATGGCCTTTCAAATAGAATGCCATCTCTTAATGCTGTGGACTGTCATGCAAGCATTCATAACTTAGGATTAAATTTCATATACATTATTTGAGAAGTCTAGATAATGCCAACAAAATAATTTTCTAAAAACCTCATTATCTTATTTCCAGGTATATCCTGATGTGTTTTTTAAAAAAACTATAGAATCAACAAATCCCTTGGGAATCTAAAGTTTAGATAATGTCACAAACTATTCAAAGGAATTAGCAAATCTTTCCAGCAGCTCTTCTTCCATTTTCCCTGGCAGCATCAAGTGACAAGGACAGGCAGTAACCAAATCCATTTAGTGTTAAGTGTGACTCTAACATTGATGACCTTACTGAAACAGTTGGGTCTGATGTTCTGAAGAATGATTAAGTAGGGAAGCCATGTAGCAGGCTGCACATACCACCTTATCACAGAGCTCATTTAGAATATAGTTTGAAATTTTGCTGGAATAACAACTTGCAGGTAGGAAGAACAGCTCAGGAAAAAGAGCACTGGAATGGGGCATATCTGGATTCAAATTCCAGCTCACCACTTAAAACATCAACCCTCCAAGCCTTGTTTACTCATCTGTAACATGAAAATACAAACAATATCAATTCCACGGGGTTGTTTGGGGATTAAAAAGATGTAAACATCCCTTTTGGGATAAAATAGAGGCTCAAGAAATGTTAGTTCCCTTCTTTCCGTTCGCCTGTGTCATGTGTCATGCTGGCCTTTCTTATTAAATTTTCAGTTCATTTTCAATTATAGCACCCCTAAATTCTTTACAGGCTAGTAATGAGATGCAACTGATAACATTGGGCTCTGTGTTACTGAGGCAAGGACTGGGTATAGAGTTTCCCTGGTGCTGCTTGGCACATTACCCAGACGTCCTACAAGGTCATGGTCTGTGGCATTGTGTGGAACATACAATAAACAATCCACCAACGTTTTTATGTCATCTCGTATGGGTCTTTTGTTTTTGTTAGTTATCACTGCTCTCAAGTTTTGTGTTGATAATCTACAGATAATCTCATTAGAATTTATAAGAAAAAAGAACCCTCGTAGCCATGGCAGGCTGCATAAAATAGATTGAACAAGACGAGGCTTTTTAATGCAATCTACCTCATTAGTGAGAGGATAGGGATCAGGCAGGGCACGATAAATTCTGATGACCATCCCAAAATGATCCTTGGGACCTATTCTGTAATGAAGTAGGAAGGCCAGACCTAGCTTACAAAACACTAGGTCTCCCTATAATGCTGGGTGAGTATCATCCACAAGTTACATGGCACTTTAATTAAGACAACCACTAAAATTATAAGCTAGAATATAGACATTGAAATAAAAACTTTCCTTCCTTTCTCCCTTCCTTCCTTCCTCCTCCCTTCCTTCCTTCCTTTTCTCCTCTTCCTGTTTCTTTCTTTCCATTTTATCTTTTTACAGAAAGAACAACAGGCTACTGACAAAAACACACATACTGTAATAAGATGAACTATTAGAGATAGAACAGACTAATATTCCTGGACGTACAGTCAAGAAATTCCTCTGAGTTTATGCCAAGAGATAGACATTAGACTGAGTCAAGCCCAAGCGCACATGATTGAGATCTCCAAAATATGCCTGGCATGTGAGAAAAAATTTATCTGGAGTTCAGCTAATCCATATCATTCAGTTTTCTTTTTCTTTTATTTATCTTGCTTTTTGTTTGTCTAATCTTTTATCTGTATATAGGCATAGAGAAGTCTGGAATAATATTCACCTAACATTAGCAATAGTCATTTTCTGAGTAGTAAGAGGAGGCTTTATTTGTTGTGCTTTTATGAATTACTTGAATTTTTAAAAGATTTATTTAAAGAAATCAGAGGGTTTTTTAAATAAAATAATCCACAACACTGATTTTTCACTTACCCAGTTTCTGATTAAAAGTGGCAAATGAGGAATGAAGTTACATTGTTAAGCCATTAAATTTGAAAAAAAAAGCAAATACTGTAATCATGCAGGTGAACCAAAAAAATTTAAGATGCAATTTATCAAAGCCAGAAATCATTCAAAGTAGGCAAGCAAAGAAAGTAAACATTAAGCATAGTGAAATACAAGAGACCAACTCTACTTAACCCATTTTCCACTCAATTAAACAATTAAATAAAACATTTATTTATAACAGCTGGCTACCAGAGATGCCCACGAGAAACCCAGCTCTGTGTAGGTGCCTTAACTCAGGGTGTACAGCAGATAAATGAGCCTGAAAAAAAATAAATAAATCAAAGAAGGTCTGAGGGGCCTGAGAGTGACTCCCTAGCTAGTGCTTGATGGTACCACAAAAGATGTCTTTATTAAGTGCTCTGTCTCCGTATTTTTGAAGGATCAGCTTACAGCAAAGTAAGAGACATTGCACAACATCAAAAATGTGTTACTGATCATTACAGTCAACCTTTGTCCAGAAAATTCCAGCTTTCTTCCCTAAGGACAGACATTATCCAGAAACATCTGACTTCCCAGATATCCCATTAAGAATATAAAATTTCTCAGCAATAGCTTTCCACATACCACAATTTTGGTTAATACCAAAACTGGTTAATACCAAAATAATCAGGACAGAATTTCACAAAATAGATGTGCCAAGAATGCATAAGCAGAAGGAACTAGAAGTAAAGCAATTATATATCCCTCATTCCCTCATGGACAGGAGAAAGAACTATGTTTTTATACCAAAAGACAATTAACTGCTCATATGTTTGGCATGGCTCTGGGCCGTAGGAACTAGGAGCAGCAAATGGACAAATTACCTTGTACAGTAAGACTAGAGTGAGGTCTTAAACTTACTGTATTATGGAAATTGTGGTTTGAAGAAGAGCGTCACCTGCAGGAAGAGTTGCTACAAATAACAACTGCCTGTTACCAAATGCAAAGTAATGTTGGTTACACATTTAGATTACAGCTGCAAACACAGAGAATAATCATATCTTCCCATTCAGAATATACTCTGTGGCTTAAAAACAAACAGATAATTTATGGCAGGAGGAATATTCACTAGACAGCAAATTCACTAATTAATGTATCTATTTACAAATTGGTTGCAAAGCCCAATCATTTATTAAAGAAAGATGTATGCCTTTATTGCTTGAGAGTGATAGAAGTTGTGCAGTGAACTTAAGATGTATGAAAATTAGATAAAGACACTGATAACTTAAATCTAGTCAGAACTCTCTTTAGAGTCATAAGTAAAATCCAAAGTGTTGGAAGCAATGTGGAGAAACTGGAACTTTGATACACTTCTAACGGAAGTATAAATTGGCACAACCACTTTGGAAAACTTTTGGGCAGAATCTCCTACAGCTGAATATACATATATCCTATGACTCAGCAGCAATTCTACCCCTAGCTATATACTTAATAGAAATACACATATATGTGCAGCAAAAGACATATGTGAGAATGTTTGCAGCAGCACTTTTTCTAGCCCTACCAAAATGTAAATAATCCAAAGCTCATCAATAGTAGAATGGCTAAATTGTACTGTAATCACATAATGGAATACTATACAGCAATGACAATGAACAAACTATGATTATATATAACAATGTTAATGAACATAATGTTCATTAATGATGTTAATGTTTATTAGCAATGTTAAATTTACGAGAGAAAAACAAACAACCTCATTAAATAGTGGGCAAAGGACATGAATAGACACTTCTCTAAAGAAGACATACATGAGGCCAACAAGCATATGAAAAAAAAAGCTCAATATCACTGATTATTAGAGAAATGCAAATGAAAACCAGAGTGAGATACCATTTCACACCAGTCAGAATGGCTATTACTAATACAAGTAAAAAAATAACAGATGCTGGCAAGGTTGTGAAGAACAGGGAACACATACACTGTTGATAGAAGTGTAAATTAGTTCAATCATTCCTCTTTGAGGAATCACCACACTGCTTTCCACAAAAGTTAGATTACTGCTTTCCACAAAAGCAGTGTGGTGATTCCTCAAAGAGCTAAAAGCAGAACTACCATTCAACCCAGCAATCCCATTACTGGGTACGTACCCAGAGAAATATAAATCATTATACTGTGAAGACACATGCATCCAATTGTTCATTGCAGCACTATTCCCAATAGCAAAGACATGGAATCAACCTAAATGCCCATCAGTGACAGATTGGATAAAGAAAATGTGGTACATATACACCATGGAATACTATGCAGCCATAAAAAAGAATGAGATCATGTCTTTTATGGAAACATGGATGGAGCTGAAGGCTGTTATCCTCAGCAAAGTAACGCAGGAACAGAAAACCAAACACCACATGTTCTCACTTATAAGTGGGAGCTAAATGATAAGAACTTATCAATGCAAAGAAGGAAACAACAGACACTGGGGTCTACTTGAGGTTAGGAGGGTGGGAGGAAGGAGATGAGCAAAAAATATAGCTATTGGGAGCAAAGACTTGGAATCAACCGAAATATCCATCAGTGACAGACTGGATTAAGAAAATGTGGCACATATACACCATGGAATAGTATGCAGCCATAAAAAAGGATGAGTTTGTGTCCTTTGTAGGGACATGGATGCAGCTGGAAACCATCATTCTCAGCAAACTATCACAAGAACAGAAAACCAAACACCGCATGTTCTCACTCATAGGTGGGAATTGAACAATTAGATCACTTGGACTCTGGAAGGGGAACATCACACACCGAGGCCTATTATGGGGAGGGGGAAGGGGGGAAGGATGGCATTGGGAGTTATACCTGATGTGAATGACGAGTTGATGGGTGCTGACGAGTTGATGGGTGCAGCACACCAACATGGCACAAGTATACATATGTAACAAACCTGCACATTGTGCACATGTACCCTAGAACTTAAAGTATAACAAAAAAAAAAAAAAGAAAAGAAAAGAAAAAAAAAAAAGAAAATATAGCTATTGGGTACTGGACTTAATACCGAGGTGATAAAATAATATGTACAACAACCCCTGTGACACGTGTTTACCTATATAACAAACCTTCACATATACCCCAAACCTGAAATAAAAGTTAAAAAAAAAGTTAATAAACATAATGTTGGTCCAAAAAAGCCAGACATATGGAGTACATATTGTATAAGTTCATTTGTACAAATTACAAAAATAGGCAAAACTGATCTATGATGTTAGAAATCAGCATAGTAGTAACCTTGGGAGTTAATATTTGAAAGGGTTGTTGGGGGGATTTTGGGGGGCTGGTAATGGTCTCTTTCTTGCTCTGGGTGATGATTACATGAGTGTGTTCAGTTGTGAAAATTCAGTGATCTGTACATTTATGATGTGTGTACAATTCTATCTGCTATACTTCAATAAAAAGTTTAAAAAACGTAAGTATCCTTTGTAACAGATTTAAATTATCTGTAAATACATATTTACAGATAAAAATACATATTTACAGTAAATCACATATTACTATGCCTATAGCTATGAATATAATCAGCATTTGGTTTTCAGGCAATGTTTAGTCTTTGACCAAGGTACAGATTAAAATTTCAAATACAGATATGCTTGAAAAATCACCATTTAATTCTAAAAGTGACATGATCAAACACAGACAAAAATGAAATTGCTTTCTCATTTGTCATAAGCATTCTGGCCTTTCTCATTTTCCACTTCTGGATTGAGCTGATATCAAGCAGATCTATGTGTACAGGAGAAGGAGTGGGGGTGGTCTCTGGAACAAGCAAATGTCAACAGTGGACCTGATAAAAAATAAGACCCCATTTGCTGAACATTCTGTTGTGAGGTCATAGATAAACCACGTATTACAAGTGAAATAAAGTGGATAATATTAACACTATCATCTCCATGAGTCACGCTGTAAAAGGGATTTCACCTGAAATATTGAGACTCGCAGACTTTTCAGACTCACAGGCCAAGCAGTTAGTAATAGAAATGAATAAAACGGGTCAGATGAAATGCAATGGGGGCTGGCGGGGGTGTGGGAAAACTACAGAGCACCTAAGCACTGGTTCTCATAATATGTCTCCAGATCCTACCTAATTAGGAATTAGGTAGACATTCAAGTTAACTGGCCCCCAACCCAGAGCCATGGAATTAGAAATGCTGGGGGTGGGGCCCAGCCATCTAGGTTTTTTTTTTTTTTGAGACGGAGTCTCGCTCTGTCGCCCAGGCTGGAGTGCAGTGGCGCAATCTCGGCTCACTGCAAGCTCTGCCTCCCAGGTTCACGCCATTCTCCTGCCTCAGCCTCCCGAGTAGCTGGGACTACAGACGCCCGCCACCACGCCTGGCTAAATTTTTTTTTTTTTTTTTTGAGACGAAGTCTCGCTCTGTCACCCAGGCTGGAGTGCGGTGGCCGGATCTCTGCTCACTGCAAGCTCCGCCTCCCGGGTTTACGCCATTCTCCTGGCTCAGCCTCCCGAGTAGCTGGGACTACAGACGCCCGCCACCTCGCCCGGCTAGTTTTTTGTATTTTTAGTAGAGACGAGGTTTCACCATGTCAGCCAGGATGGTCCCCATCTCCTGACCTCGTGATCCGCCCGCCTCAGCCTCCCAAAGTGCTGGGATTACAGGTGTGAGCCACCGCGCCTGGCCCAATCTAAGTTTTAACAAGCTTGATTCTGAAGCACATTCAAGTATGAGAACCACTGATCTAGATGTATACTAACTCAAACAAAAATTTTTTAAATCATGTGTGCTTAAAAAAAGTCATCTGGCCAGATTCAGCCTACAGGCTGCCAATTTGTAAATTCAAATGAAAAACAAAAACTTGAATTATTTGTATAATTATGTCAGTTCTGTATTTTCCTTTTTTTAAGATGAAGAGAGATAGCATGTGGTAAAGTTTGAGCCTAAGTTTTATCTTCCCCAGGATTCAGGCATATCTGGACTTGCCTGGTATCTAGTGGGATGGGCCTTCTGGAATTCTACTTGTAAGACAACTCAAGTAGCCTCCAGAAAAGAACTTATCCCAGTGGAAGGAAGAACCAAGTACAGAGATTGTATTAAGACAGCAGATGGGGTTGAACATGTCTGAGTACACATGATGTCTGCCACTCAGGTTGCTTCTAGCCCAGCCAGGAGGACTAATTCATTCTTTCAACAAATAGCTATTGAACACCTACCTCATCTGTCTCTGAGTTCTGTGACCCCAGAGTGTCTGTAATATAAGACCTGGTAGAAACTAAAGGAGGGCCGGGCGCGGTGGCTCACGCCTGTAATCCCAGCACTTAGGGAGGCCGAGACGGGCGGATCACGAGGTCAGGAGATCGAGACCAGCCTGACTAACACGGTGAAACCCCGTCTCTACCAAAAAAAAATACAAAAAACTAGCCGGGCGAGGTGGCGGGCGCCTGTAGTCCCAGTTACTCGGGAGGCTGAGGCAGGAGAATGGCGTGAACCCGGGAGGCGGAGCTTGCAGTGAGCTGAGATCCGGCCACTGCACTCCAGCCTGGGTGACAGAGCGAGACTCTGTCTCAAAAAAAAAAAAAAAAAAAAAAAAAGAAACTAAAGGAGTTGGTGATTGCTAATCTTCTTAGGACACAGAATGCAGCTTGTTTGTGGCATGAATATTGGTGCCAGCGGCAGCAGCCTTGGCTCCAGGACCATCAACATCTTTGATGCCCTTGAAGTTGAACTTTGAGCCTTGGAGGCCTGCTCGCACACATCAGCACCTGCAACAGTGGTGGCAGTGCTTTTCGTGGGCAGTCAGACATGGCTTGAAGGATTGGCAGCAGCTGCTTATATCAGGCAAGGAGAATTGTGAACCACATGGCAGCCAAGAGAACTGTTTTGGGAGCACACATGAGACATCCCTGTGCATTTTTGGAGGATGAGAGCCCTCCAGGAGAGGTAGAGAAATGCTAGTTTATAGCTGTAGTTTTTTACTGTCTTATGAGTTGCATATAGAAGAACTTTTTTTTTTTTTAAGAAAAACAAGGATTTCTTAAATTTGAGTCTATAAGGTAATCTGTGGGTTTTTTTTTTGACTTTGTTTTTGGCAGCATTTAAAGAAATTACATGCTGCATCTTGTAATAAGATTGATGTAATATGCCTGCAGTGAACATGGTGGACTCAAAATCAAATCTCAAACATTTGGTTTTGTTTTTTAAAAATAAAAAGCAGCAAAATTATTATAGATTTTGGTATGAGGTTTAAAAAAATCACAGCATTCATTCCTTTTTTTTTTTTTTCTCTTTCAAAACATCCCTATAAAATCAAACAACATTGCTGATGAGCTGTTCTTTGGCACCAGCAAGCAGCTTGTTCCAAAGGAAAAAGAACTTTGGAAATAGCCACTCCTTTCCTGCCAGAATTTTGAGAGATTGATGCCCTTTTCCTTCATTTCTGCAATGTCTATAGGCTGCAGATTTTCAGTTACTTCCTGAAATCCTAAATTGAATTCTATTAAAAAGATATTTGGTGTTCTCAATAAAAAATGTTTGGTATTATATTTTGGAGACCACAAGTTCTCTGTAAGACCTAAAGAATTCCCCTAAGTAATCAGAGTTTTCCACAGAGTCAAGTGGTTGCTACATTGCATTTAAGCCAGTATTTTATGATGCCTGATAAGTAAGGCATGTGGTACATCAGTATTCCATCCAGACAGCAATGCCTTGCAGATTTCCAATTTTCTGATGGAGTCATATTTTTTGTTTGCTATTTATTTGAAAACAATTTTTTAACCCCATGTGAACTAAAAGAGTTACTTTATTTTGATACCTCAGTTCTAGCCAACATAGAATATCCACAGCAGAATATGCATTAATGAGATGAGGGTCAGAGATCAGGAGATTTGCGTTCTAACCAGCAAGTCTGTTCCTCTATGGTGCTCAGTTTCACTGTCAGTAAAACTGGAGGTGGGCAAACTGGCCTGGAGCTTAGTGTCTAGAATTCGCATTCCTTAACTTCTGGATTATGAGAACTCTCCCTGGAGAATCCTAATGATGGATTAAGTATTTGAAAAAGAAAAATTTAACTGGAAAGGATTCTTGAAACCACTGGTGTTATAAGTTTCTTTTTTTAACAGAGAACTAGGGTTATTTTCTGTGTATCTTTGGGTACAGGTGCCTGATATTGTCACCAGTCAATCAAAGTTTTTTTCTATATTAACTTAATAGAATTTAGCTTTCTGGAACACAATTAACAACAAGAATATGAAACATTTATTCGATTCTGATTTTGTAATATTTCTTTCTTCCATGCCCCTAGTCTGACGGTGTCTCTGTCTTGTGGACCATTGTAATAGACTCCTAACTGGTTTTCCCACCTTGGGACCCTTCCTCCAACCCTTTTTACATGATTTTATATTTGGATTACAAGTTAATGTTTCCCATATACAGCTCTTCCCTATTACGTTCCTGCTCAAATACCTTAATGGCTCTCTGTTGGCTACAGTATAAAATATGAACTTTTTCTCATGGCATCCAAGGCCTTGCGCTGTCTGACCCAACCCTGCTTCCCATCCTGTGGCCCATTGCTCCTTGTCCCACAGCCTTCTGAGCTTCCTGTTCTTCCTTCACATGCCCAGAAATGCTCTGATTTTGTCCCTTTGTCCCACTGGTTCTTGCTCCCTGTTTCTACCTGTTCAGATTCTACCTCTCCTTACAGTTTAAGGCCATCGTTCTGATATCACCTTCTCTGCCTGCCCAGCTTTTCTTGGTCTTTCTTAACTGCAAGGGACCTATAATTTTTCTGAACTCCTGTGACAATTTATTTGCATCTCTATCATGGGAGCTATCACTTCCACTCTATATTATAGATATTTGTATTCATATCTTATTTTTTTCACTAGATCCTCATTTTCATGAGGTCAGAAGCAATATTGTTCTCTATTTATAGCCCTCAAGATACCTAGCACATAGTAAGTAGTTCTTCTACAAATGTTTGCTTAATGAATAAATATCAGAGTTACCATGGAAATCTGAACTTACTCAAACTCCTTCAACTAAATTAGAACCACTCACAGGGCATATTTTTTAAGTGGGAAATTTCATCTATCTATCTATCTATCTATCTATCTATCTATCTATCTATCTATCAATCATCTATCTCCATCTATCTATCCTTCTGCAACTTAAAATTTCTGAGCCTATGTTTGGTTTCAGTGAGGAAAATTAAGAAAAAAAAATAAAAAGGTGCAATAACTTAAACTGCAGGTTTAGCAAGTAATTTATATCCAGCTCCTTTCTTTCATGAATTTTGCTGTGGTCAGCTTTCAACAATGGTTTAGGTTCACATTTGTTTGCATACTGTGATGTTCAAATGTTTGTTAAAGCTGATGCAACTCTGTGAGAAAGATCAACACTAACTCTGTAGATGGAACATACAAGTTTTAATCCAGTGAAGTGAAGATTTACTTGAGATATTGTTTCACGTGGAGCACTGAGAAAAGTCATGGCCTTTTAATTAATTAATTAATTTTTTGACAAAGAGCAGCCATTCACTGGAAAATGTGTACCTAAATAGGGAAAGTTAGATGTCAGATAGGGCTCATTAGATAGGCATTATATGCATTACATGTATAATAAAGTGGTTATATATGTAAATACATACAAAAAGCCACTTTATTCATTTCTAGACCATTTGTGATGTTTGCCAATTTTTGTACAAATTCTTTATCTTAAAATTAATCTTAAGAACCTTATATCACATACTTGGAATATATCTAATTGAATGTAAGAGTAATTCCCAAATATCTGCACACTAGAAAAGAATTAAAGGAAATAAAAAAACTGAAAATGTCCATCAACTGGTGAATGGATAACAAAACGTAGTTTATCTATACAATGGAATATTGTTTTGCCATAAAATGGACTGACTATTCGTACCTGCTACAACATGGATGAACATTAAAAACACTAAGTGAAAAAAGCCAAACACAAAAGGTTACATATTGTATGATTCTATTCCTGTGATATTTCTAAAATAAGCACATTCATAGAAACAAAGTAGATTCTTGGTTGCTAGAGGCTGGGAAGAGAGGGAAATGAGTGCCTACTTATGGGTTCACAGGTTTTTTTTTTATGGTGATGAAAATGTTTAGCATGAGATAGTGGTGATGGTTGCACAACTTTGTGAATATACTAAGAGCCACTGACTTGTACACTTTAAAGGGGTGAATATTATGGTAGGTGAATTATATCCCAATTTAAAAAAATACAAATTGAAGATTCTGCACAAGAAGATTTTCCGGAGGGTTTTTTCCAGCCAGCACTGAAGAGTACAGAGATGACAGTCATTGGCAATCCCAGTCTTCAACACACTTGCCCTTGCTGGTCACTGTGTTTTATGGTAACTGAACAGGACCAGCTAAATGCTTCTGCCCTCCTTGCCTGGGCTGTGTGAAAGCCCATCACTGCTATGCTCCAATGAGATAAAATCGTTTATTTGTATATTATCTTATAATTTTAAAAGTACTTTCACTCCCACTAACTCATTTGGTTCTCAAATGTTTTCTTTCCTAACATACTTATATTTTATATCCATTTATAGTTGTTCATCCACCAAAACAGAAAAGCTTTATTTCTTATCAGTGTAATAGATTTCTCTTGGCTGTCTTTGCTGACACTTTTGTTTCACTCTCCTCTTTCTTCTAACATATTTTGCTCAGTTCTCCAGTACTGTGCATATATGTCCAATTCTCCTGACTTTTTACGTATCTATAGTTCTTCATGTTTCTGCCTTCTGAGTCTTTATTTTCAAGTTGGTGATTTACTCTTCATCATTCTCCCTTCCCCTGAATAAGACCAATAAGCTTTTTCTTCGAAACTATAATTCACTTCTTTCCTTCCCTTAATCTTGGCTGAGTGACTCCAAAAATAATGTCATATCTCATGCAATGGTATTTGCTGCCCCTATCGAATATTTTTATTGTGGAACCGTCATTTCTTAATTAAAGAAAACATTTTGTAAGAGATTTCTGTTTTATATTTACTATTAACTGGTTATACTTATTCCTTTATTTCCTGTAGACTCCTGTATGTTATTTCAATATAGTACTCTGGTTTATTATTTATTCTTTAATAAGTGTATATCTCCTTTAAGAGTAGTTTGATAATTTCTTATCATAGTTTTTAGGTCCTCAATATTTACATTCCATTGATGATCTTCTTCATTTTATCTTATGGAAATATACCCCTCTTCTCTATTTACAAATCACCTTTCTTTATAGCATGATTTGCCATTTCATCTTGGTCAGGGTGGAATTTGAAGTTTAGTCTCCAGCAGTTGCATTTTCTTCCATCTTGGAGCATAAGCCTAGTCTTTATAGCTTCAGTGCTATGGTATTCCTCTTTATGTTCCATTTTTATTTTGTTGGCATCCATAGCAGCTCATGTTGCTCATTCTTGATATGTCCTAAATGCACAAATGATGCCTTGAAAGCTATAATTGCATAGCACCCTCTTTTCATTTTCCCCCATCTGTGTCTTGGATTTGGCTTGTACTTTATTGTAAGAGTGTCTACGTACCATAACACCATAAAGACCAATAGTCACGTGGAGCCTTAACTATCTCCCCTCTTTCCTCATTTGTTCCTAGGGAGTGGGGATTCACGTCATGTGCCCATGTAACATTTGCCTTGATTTTAGCAGTTTGTCTGGCATTTATCCTCTCTTCATAGTCTTAAAGAGAAAATCATCATTGGCTCAAGCACTAGACTTTGCTTAATCTAAACAGAACGAATATACTTCTTATCACCTTCCTTTGGTATCTTATCCTTTCTCTATCCAGTCCCTTGTCTCTTGCTTGCCTTGTACCATTGATGATATGTCTGAATTCATCTTGAGATTACAAGCTCTTTTGTAGACTAAAATCAGATTGCATTCATATTTGCTACCTTCCCTATCCTCCTTCCAACCACAGTATCCAACAGTCTGCACAATACATTGTACATTATAATGTTCCAGCAAAAATTTGGTAAATACTATTTTTTAAATATTTATTTATTTTATGTTAATCCTTAAGCCACTTCTCACTTATTGCCATACCACTGGAACTTAGTATCTTACTTTCCTCCATTTTGCCAACTTTCCTAATAGTATTTCTGCAAACCGCATTATTATGGGTACAGGGTTACCTTGTGGGATGATGAAAATTTCTTGGGAGTAGTTAGAGGTGATAAGTTGCACAACATAATGAATATATACCAAGTGCCACTGAATTATACATTATGGTTAATAGGTTAATTAGGGTTATGTGAATTTTACCTCAATTTTTAAAACTGCACTACTATGAGTTAATAATAAAAAAAAAAAAAAAAAAAAAAAAACCAAAAAGACAGTTTATAACCAGTCTCATTCTTGTCTTTTTTTTTTTTTTTTTGAGACGGAGTCTCACTCTGTTGCCAGGCTGGACTACAGTGTCAGAATCTCGGCTCCCTGCAACCTCTGCCTCCTGGGTTCAAGTGATTCTCCTGCTCAGCCTCCCGAGTAGCTGGGACTACAGGCACATGCCACCACGCTCAGTTAACTTTTGTATTTTTAGTAGAGACAGGGTTTCACCATGTTGGCCAGGATGGTCTCGATCTCCTGACCTTGTCATCTGCCCACCTCGGCCTCCCAAAGTGCTGAGATTATAGGTGTGAGCCACTGTACCCGGCCTCATTCTTCTCTTTTAAGATAGTGCTTGTATTTTTTTTTTCATGTACTTGACTATTTTACCTTTCTCCCATATATCATTGAACATAACAGCAAAAGGTGAGTCCAGCCAACTTTCTAAAGGTTGGAACTCAGCAGTGAGGACATCAACATTTAATACTGCTTATTTTTTGGCTGTAATTCCTACTAGTAAATCATTATCTTTTCACTCTTTTAATGATACTTTCCTATTAGTGCCCATTCTTTCTTTTCTCTTTTCTCAGTACCTTTTCTTGCTCTTGAATTTAACTTTGCCTTACCACAGTGGTCATGTCATATCTCCTGCGGATGTCATAAAGAAGACAGTAAAATAAAAAAATTAGCCAGGCATGGTGGTGGGCACCTGTAATCCCAGCTACTTGGGAGGCTGAGGCAGGAGAATCACTTGAACTCGGGAGGCAGAGGTTGCAGTGAGGCGAGATCACGCCACTGCACTCCAGCCTGGGCGACAGAGCGAGACTCAGTCTCCAAAAAAAAAAAAAGAAGAAGACAGTATTACTAGAGAACTTCAGTCATTAAGAGATTACTTGTCCCTGATAAAGGCCTGACCATTTTCACTCCTTTCTATTTTGATGGTGAGGGGTAGCAAATCAACCTCCAGAAATCGAAGGGAGAAAATTTTCCTCCCTGTGGGTTTTTGGAGTCAGATAGCCCCAGTTCAGATCTTGATTCTGTCACTCCCTGTGGGTTTTTGGAGTCAGACAGCCCCAGTTCAGATCCTGGCTCTGTCACATAGTAGCTGTGTGATCTTGGGTCAGTCACTTCGTAAGTCAGATTCCTCATATTAAAAAAAAATGAGAAGAACAATAGTACCTACCTCCTAAGGTCCTTGCGAGGGTTGCATGAGATAATGCATATAAATGTCCCTTGGAATTACACACTTGCCTGTGTATCAGTGTCCATGTTCACACTTACTCTTTTTCTACTTGTCTCCTAGTATCTGAAACTACTCTTTGCCTTCCTTACAACAAACACTGAGCTACTTATGCCCCTGCCTGGGGAATGGCTCTTTCGCCCATTCTCACTATGCATAAATAAATGTCAGCCAAGGAAGCACCAAGTAGAAAAATGAGCATGGACTGTATTTGATGAATTTCAGCATTATAAGAAAATAATACAGGAGCATGTGTCAGGCACAGGAAAAACAAACAACCTAATTTCTCTTTGTGATCCTTACTTTTGACTGTATTTTTTTTCACTACATAAAGTAGCACAGGAAACATAACTAGTATGCAGAAATTTGGTTAAAACTGCTGTATCCCTTTAGTCTGGGGGAGAGAGTAGCCTTAAACTATAGATGAAAGTTATTCCACATGTTAAATAAGAAAATAGAAAATTGAGTTGTGCAATATTTTTGGGGTTTTTTTGTTTTGTTTTGTTTTGGCATGAAAGTGAAATCACCTGACGTGCTATCAGGAGGCAGCAGGGTTCAGAGGAAGAGCTTTGAATTGGGGATTAGGAGATGTGGATCCTGGCCCTGCCACTAACTGGATGACCTTCAACAGGCTACTTCTCCTAACTGGGGCTATGTGTTTCCTGAAAAATACAAACAGAATCCGCAACCCCTACCACCGCCTATTCTGTTATTTATTTTTACTCCAAAACTCCTTTCCACAGAACAACTCCACTTCTTAGGAATTAAAATATATATATATATATATTTTAATCATTTTTTGTGGTGTATTACAAAATGGTTTTAGGTTAAAAATTTTTTAGATCAGATTTAATACAGCATCTATTAACATAATTTTAATACAATCATTAATGTATAATCAGAATCCTATATTTCCTTTTGTGACAACACTGGGTTAAAAAATACTGAATCATATTATCTCCAAGTCAGTGTTTTATGTAAAATTTTTTTTTAAGAATAATTTTGTTTAGTGACATATGGCACTATGATTGATATTTACTTGGACGTTCATACTGAAGAAAATATCATGAGTGTGGATAACATGGAGTGGTCTCTTTGAGGGGTATAATTAACTCTTGGTCAAAAGCCATTGAAAGTGTCAGTGTATGTTCTTAGAAAATATGAATCAAAGATTCTTTTTGTTAGAAATACATAACTCTTTAGTGCTGGTCCTAAATAGCGATTGGATGAATAGTTATATGAAGAATGAGTTTATTTTAACTTCTCAAATATTTTCAGTTCATGTTCATGAGATTGTGTATTGAAAATGTCCTTGATGCCTGCTGGAAGGAATCCCTGTGGAACTCAGAAAGAAGCAGTCTGTGATGGCATGGGAATGGAGCACTGAGTGGAAGGATGCCAGTGCTAAAGTCACAAGGCCCATGTTCAAATCATGTTATTCAACTTGCAGTGGGATAACCGGGCAACTCACTTAACCTTGAGCCTCAGTCGCCTCATCTGTACAATGAGGATAATTTTATATTTACTTCCTAGGGTTATTATAAGATGTAAATAAAGTTTAGTATATGGCATTACTTTTAAAAAGTATCACATTTGTCAAAAAGCATTTTGACAGGACAAGGGTGAGGTGATTAAGATGCCAACAAGCCTAGCAGTCAGAATTTAAGGAGACCCCTTCACTCTCAGATCATACAAGTGCAAAGTCAGCCTTGAAAGTGAGCACCTACTCAAAGTTTGAACCCAGGCTCCTCACTTCTCTCTCCCTTGTCCAGGCCCTGGTGTTTGGCCAAGTAAGCTCCTTTGAATAGGAGCCATACAGCTTCAGATGTGGGTCCAGTTTCTGAAAGACCATTTTTGTTCACATACACTTAGTAGATCAGGAGCAACTTTTCCTGACAGTTTCCAAAAAATATAATGCTGCTGCTTGTATGAAACAATCTTCCTCTAACTTCTTTTTTTCTTTCAATTCCCTTATTATGCTTCTTATATCTCTGTGTATAGTTAGATGTTACAAGATACATTAATTTTGTCTTCAGATATTCTCCTGGAGGTAGATTTCATTATGACATATTGCTAAACAATACCACGTCTGCATTATTATTTTCTGAAATTTGTAGTACTGAGGGGGAAGATCTTTTAGCTTTAGTTTCTTTAAATTGCTTGCTTTCAAAAAATAAGATTGATAGACTGCTAGCTAGACTAATAAAGGAAAAAAGAAAGAAGATCCAAAAAGCACAATCAGCAATGACAGAGGGGACATTGTCACTATTATGAGCACCTCTATGCACACAAACTAGAAAACCTAGAAGAAATGCATAATTTCCTGGAAATATACAACTTCCCAAGACTGAACCAGGAAAAAATTGAAACTCTGAACAGACCAACAATGAGTTCTGAAATTGAATCAGTAATGAAAAGCCTACCAACCAGAAAAAGCCATGGTCAGACAGATTCACAGCTGAATTCTACCAGACATATAAAGAAGAGTTGGTACAAATACTACTGAAACTATTCAGAAAAATAGAGGTGAAGGGACTCCTGTCTAACTCATTCTATGAGGCCAACATCATGCTGATACCAAAGCCTGGCAGAGACATAACAAATAAAGAAAAATTCAGGCCAATATCCCTGATGAGCATAGATGCAAAAATCCTCAACAAAATACTAGCAAACTGAATCCAGGAGGACATTAAAATGCTAATCCACTACGATCAAGTAGGCTTTATTCATGGGATGCAAGGTTGTTTCAACACATGCAAATCGTTAAATGTGATTCAATACATGAACAGAACTAAAAACAAAAACTACATGATTATCTCAATAGAGTCAGAAAAGGCTTTCAATAAAATTCAATATTCCTGTATATTAAACACCCTCAACAAACTAGGCATCAAAGGAACATACCTCAAAATAATAAGAACCGTCTATGACAAACCCATAGCCCTTATCATACTGAATGGGCGAAAGCTGAAAGCATCCTCCTTGAGAGCCAGAACAAAACAAGGATGCCCATTCTCACCACTCCTATTCAACATAGTACTTACTGGAAGTGTTAGCTAGAGCAGTCAGGCAATAGAAAGAAATAAAAGACATCGAAACAGGAAGAGAAGAAGTCAAACTTATCTCTTTGTAGACAGTATGCTTCTGTACCTAGAAAATGCCATAGTTTCTGCTCAGACTCTCCTAGATCTGATCAACAACTTCAGCTGTTTTAGGACATAAGATAAATATACAAAAATCAGTAGTATTTCTCTGCATCAATAACATTCAAGCTGAGAGCCAAATCAAGAACTCAATCCCATTCACCATGGCCTAGGAATACGTATAGCTAACCAGGGAAATGAAAGATCTCTACAATGAGAATTACAAAACACTGCTGAAAGAAATTAGAGACAACACAAAGAAATGGAAGAACATTCCATTCTCATGGATAGGAAGAATCAATAGTGTTAAAATGGCCACACTGCCCAAAGCAATTTACAGATGCAATGCTATTCCTATCAAACTACCGATGACACTTTTTACAGAACTAGGAAAAACTAAGCTAAAATTCATATGGAATGAAAGAAGACTAGACAAAGGCAATCCTAAGCAAAAAGAACAAAGGCAGAAGCATCACGCTACCTGACCTCAAACTGCACTAGAGGGCTACAGTAACCCAAACAGCATAATATTGGTACAGAAACAGTCATATAGACCAATAGAACAGGTTAGAGAACCCAGAAATAAAGCCACACACCTACAACTGTCTAATCTTCAACAAGTTAAACAAAAACACGCAACGGGAAAAGGACTGCCTATTCAATAAATGGTGCTGGCATAACTGGCTAGCCATATGTGGAAGACTGAAACTGGACCACTTCCCTTCACCATATACAAAAATCAACTCAAGAGGTATCAAAGACTTAAACGTAAAACCTAAAACTATAAAAACCCTAAAAGAAAACCTAGGAAATATTAATACTATTCTGGACATATACCCTCGCAAAGATTTCATGATGAAGCCCCCAAAAGCAATTGCAACAAAAACAAAAATTGACAAGTGGGACTTAATTAAGCTAAAGAGCTTCTGCACAGCAAGAGAAACTATCACTGGAGTAAACAGATAGTTTACAGAATGGGAGAAAATATTTGCAAACTATGCATCCAGTAAAGGTCTAATATCCAGACTCTATAAGAAACTTAAAAAAATTAACAAACAAAAAGAAAACCCATAAAATTAGCAAATAACATGAATGGCCACTTCTCAAAAGAAGGCATACACGCAGCCAACAAGCATATGAAAAAATGCTCAACATCACCAATCATCAGAGAAATTTAAATCAAAACCACAATGAGATACCATCTCATACTAGTCAGAATGGTTATTATTAAAAAGTCAAAAAATAACAGATGCTGGCTAGGTTGTGGAGAAAAGTTAACACCTACACACTGTTGGTGGGAGTGTAAATTAGTTCAGCCACTGTGGAAAGCAGTTTGGAGATTTATCAAAGAACTTAAAACAGAGCTACCATTTGACTCTGCAATCCCACTACTAGGTATATACCCAAAGGAATAAATCTTTCTACTGTGAAGACATATGCATGTATATGTTCATTGCAGCACTATTCACAATAGCAAAGACATGGAATCAACCTAAATGCCCATCAATGGTGGACTGGATAAAGAAAATGTGGCACATATACACCATGGAATACTATGCAGCCATAAAAAAGAATGAAATTATGCCCTTTGCAGCAACATGGATGCAGCTGTAGGCCATTATCCTAAGCAAATTAATGCAGAAACAAAAAACCAAATACCACCTGTTCATACTTATAAGTGGGAGCTATATTGAGTACACATGGACACTAAGGGAACAACAGACATGGGGGCCTACTTGAGGGTGAAAGGGTGGGAGGAGGCTGAAGATCAAATAACTACCTATCGGGTACTGTGCTCATTACCTGAGTAATGAAATAATCTATACACCAAAACCTTGTGACACACAATTTCCCCAGGTAACAAACCTGCACATGTCTGCTCTGAACCTAAAATAAAAGTTGGAAAGAAAAAAAACTGCCTGCTTTTAAGGTAGAAGCCATTTACTTGCCAAGCAAAAAGATGTCACAGGTTATCATTTTTAAAAATCCCAGAGGAGAATGGATATGAAAGCAGTTCTTCCAGGCTCAGAGCCAGAGTTCAAGAAACAAATATGAGTTGCTCCTCTGTACAAACAGATTTTTCAAGAGTTGTTCACATGCCCACATGTGCTGGCAGAGGTGGGCTTTTCAGGGTAACAGTTCAGTGACAAACCTCTCAATGAGTTATTTAAACAAGAGAGGCTAGTGTTACTAGTTACAGTTTCAGAGCTTTCTAAATTGCTTGCTAGTAGAATTTTAAACTTTGTTGCCCACTTTTCCATTTGGGTTTCCTCATGCTGCTGTTAAAAGGTTTGACTCACTCTTAAATTTTGCTTTATGATGCCCCATACTTGTCTTTTAAATCTTTGCAGATACCCAGATTTTATATCCTGAAATTTTTTTTTTTTTTTTTTTTTTTTTTTTTTGAGACGGAGTCTCGCTCTGTCGCCCAGGCTGGAGTGCAGTGGCCGGATCTCAGCTCACTGCAAGCTCCGCCTCCCAGGTTCACGCCATTCTCCTGCCTCAGCCTCCCGAGTAGCTGGGACTACAGGCGCCCGCCACCTCGCCCGGCTAGTTTTTTGTATTTTTTTAGTAGAGACGGGGTTTCACTGTGTCAGCCAGGATGGTCTCGATCTCCTGACCTCGTGATCCGCCCGTCTCGGCCTCCCAAAGTGCTGGGATTACAGGCTTGAGCCACCGCGCCCGGCCTTATCCTGAAATTTTATATTTGTCTCTGATGCTCCCATAAGCATTGGTGTGATTTTATTAGTGATATTTTGAAACTAAATCTGTCAGAGATGAATTACGATTTTTTTTAAAGATAAGACTATTTAGGTCAGGCTCAATGACTAGCAAAATCCGTAGAAGCAGGAGAACTGGCAAGTAGGTTCCTCAGAAAATGTGATCAACAGTGTAAGTATTGATGAAATTCTTTCAAAGACTGCATTTTTTGCCCTTCAGTAGTTTAGAAGATGAAAAAAAAAAAAGGCTGAAGACCATTTTTTAAGTCTATTAGTTTAATGGAAACTTAGGACATAGATGAAATGTGGTACTTTTAGCCCATTTTTGTTCTGTTGTTAAAGGTAGATATATGTATGGGTAAGAATTGCAGCATAGCAATGAACAACTATGTATCTGCATCAAACTAAATATTTATCATTCCGGCATTTGCCTTTACTACTCAGCATTCTGCATGTTTTGGTTTATAAATTATCTCTCATACAAACTGCTCAAATTGGGCAGGACATAGCTATATGCTAGATGTGTAAGTTGTTATTAAAGATGAAAAAATTTCAAATTGAAACTTAGGTAGCAAATCTGCTGAAATGGGTATGAAAGCAGTTCTTCCAGGCCCAGAGCCAGAGTTCACGATGAGTTGCCCCTCTGTACAGATTTTTCAAGAGTTGTGTAATACCACACAAATTTATCAGAGGTTTAAAATGGACAATGTCCTGGATGTGAAAGTTACGGGAAATTTTTCTTCTCCTTTTTTTTTTAACTTTGGCAAATTTTCAAAATAAGAATGTCATTTAGTAAGGATTTATAATGCATGTTGCCTCAGCTTTGTTGGAGGTGTGCTAAGATCTCAGTGGTGCTACAAACCAGCATTGGGTGGGGCCAGAGGTGTCACGCATCAGCAGTTTCAGTTGTTGGGGGAAAGGTAAACTTGAGTACTGTCCAAACTGGCGTTAATATATATTTACTTGTCCATAATTCAACAACTATCTGTAGAACACCAACTATGTGCAAAGCATCATGTGAGGGGTTAGGCAGCCACTGATGAGCTCCAATATGGAGATTCTGCTCTGGGAGAATTCTTTAGATGGCATTATGATAATTTCTACAAAGAAATTATAAGATTCTAAAAGAGCTTGTAATAGCAGAATCTGACCAGGGAAAAGGGCAGAGAGACACTGGATGGTGACGGTGAAGAAGTGACATATACTTTGAAATCTGAAGAGTAAGCAGAAATTAGCCAAATATGAGGGTAAGAAAAGGGGAGCATTCTAAGTAGGGGGAATGGCTTGTGGGAAGGCCCAGAAATAGGAAAAAGAGTGTCAAGGCTAAAAAATTGAAAGGCCATTATGGCTGGAGCCAGCAGAATGAGAAAGTTACTGGTTATGAGATTTTAAAAATTTATTTATGTGTTTTTTAAAAAGACTCTCTGACTGCTCTATGGAGTGAGACTAGAAGGGATAAGAGAGGTACAGGGAGGAGGAGGCTATTGCAGTGGTCCAAGTGGGAAAGATGGTGGTCTGTGTGGCAGTTGGGGCATCAGGCTTGGGGCATAATAGACAAGTTCCAGAGATAACACAGGAGATAGAGTTGACAAGAACTGCTGCCTGGTTGGTTATGGGAAGTTGTCAAGAATGACTTCCATCAGCTGGCATATACAACAGTCAGAGCACCTCCCCTCATGACACCCCTCTGAAGTGGACAGATCAAGAACACTCACTGTCATTTTGTAGATTTGCAAAGAAATAAATCAAACAATTGAGTGGTAGCCCCATTTATACAGTCATGCCAATTCTCCTTGACTTATGTATCTAAATCAGTGTTTGAATTGTGAAAACAAAAGTTGTCAATGTAGGTTCTGCCTTGTATAAGGAAGCCTGTTAAAGAACTGTTGCTTGCTTCAGAGTTTTCTATTCAAATGTTCCTATTAACACTTGAAATGTCAGATGAGGTATTACTTTGCTATTGACATTTCAGGCTCCAGGTTAATGACTATTTGTCAGGTATGGCAACATACTCAGAGAGCTGCTAGCTGTTTCTGACTGGGGGAATTTGGCTTAAAAATGTATAAGGTAATTTAGATGCTCCATTCTTGACATTCATTTCAGTGGACTGTGTTAATACTTATTTTCTTGTTCTGATGATTTTATTTCTCCTCTGTATTGTTTCTGTTTAACTGCCATATGAGTGACTGCCATTCCTGGCAGGAATTCCCAAAGAATGAGACAATATGTATATGCAGAGATCACAGGAATGTTGTTTGTGTTCAGAAGTTCAGCTTTTATTTTTTCAGATATCACCTCAACCTAGGGGTCAATGGAAAGAGACACATTAGACTTATAATGTTATTTTCTATGTAGGAAAAAAAATCAATGGGGAGGGTAAGTGGAAATTTGGCAGAGCACCAGGTAAGCCATGGCAGCTCTTAATCATGCTACAAAACTAGCTAAGGCTTCTGCCTTGAGAATTGATTATTTTAAATTGAGGATAGTATATCTCAATTCTATTTAGCTTTTTGTTTTGTTTTCTGTTTGTTTGTCTCTCTGTTTGTTTTTTTGAGATGGAGTCTCACTCTGTCGCCTAGGCTGGAGTGCAGTGGTACAATCTCGGCTCACCGCAAACTCTGCTTCCCAGGATCAAGCAATTCTTCTGCCTCAGCCTCCCGAGTAGCTGGGACTACAGGCGCACACCGCCATGCCTGGCTAAAATTTTTGTATTTTTGTAGAGGTGGGGTTTCGCCGTGTATCCAGGCTGGTCTTGAACTTCTGAGCTCAGGCAATCCACCCACCTCAGCCTCCCAAAGTGCTAGGATTACAGGCGTGAGCCATCGTGCTAGGCCTATTTAGCAATTTTTAAACTAGGGCTTTATTTGTTGTTTTCTGGGGATTTTTTGTTCTTTAGTAATGATACAAATATTATAAAAGATTCAGAATACCAAAAAGAAGAAAAAGGTAAATTACCCATCTACCCCAGAGGCAACCACTGTTCATAGTTTCTTGGGTATCCAGGTATTTTCTGTGCATATATAAGTAGAGATAGATGATTGCTATATAAATACCAGTGTAATATAGGTAACATTCCACATCTTGTTTTTTTCGCTCAGAAAGGCTAATGTCTAAGGCTAATTAAGGTTAATTTCTGCATTTGATTTTCTAGCCTAGTATATGGTAAACTTTTATAAATTTTTATAACTTATAAACTTTTATAAATTATAAGCCTTGTGATTTATAAACTTTTATAAATATTTCATTATGCTCTGAAATACTTCATACACTCAGAAAGAATGTATGGGAACATACATTCTTGGAAACAAGTTGTCTCTCTCTCCACACAGCGCACCTGCCACGCATTTTTTAAATCAAACTTGTTAATTGTATTGAACAAATATTCTGTATCTGCCTAATTTTTGGTCACTTTGTCTATCAGTTTCTGACAAAGTGATGTTAAAATCTCACACTATGATTGTCATGCCAGTTATTCTATGTTTCTACATCAGATCCATTCTCAGCCTTTCTCTACCCACCTCTTTTGCCCTCTGATTTTCAGCTAGGTTTTGTTGGTGGGCTTGGTACCATCAAATCAGAGAGCAGACAGAAAAATAAGTCAGGGGATTTAACCTCTCTACTGTCACTTGCCCTGTCCCACATTCCCTCCCTGCACCACCCAGGTTCTGGCTGCCATCCTCTATGGCTGTAACTGATTCTGAGTAGCCCCTCCTCCACATTCCCAGTTCTCTCTGGCTCCAGTAATACTGTCCCCACCTCTTGTACTCTCATGCCTGAGGGAGTAATGTCATGCCACTCTTGCTAGTTGTTTGGTCCCTCATAGTCCCTCTTGTTCCTTCAACCTATACCCCTCTGTAAATAGTCCGTTCATTACATTATCTTCAGTTAAATCTCTTAAGCTTGATAACTGTTTCCTTGTCAAGACTCTGACTAAATTTTCCAGATCTTCTTTTAAGTCTGTTCATTTTTATTTGTAAATTTCAAGGCTATATTGGTAAGTACCCATATAATTATGATTAATGTATCTCCTTTGTGGATTTCTCCATATATATATATATATATATATATATTTTTTTTTTTTTTTTCTTTTTTTCGAGAATGGAGTCTCGCTCGATCGCCCAGGCTGGAGTGCGGTGGCCGGATCTCAGCTCACTGCAAGCTCCGCCTCCCGGGTTTACGCCATTCTCCTGCCTCAGCCTCCCGAGTAGCTGGGACTACAGGCGCCGGCCACCTCGCCCGGATAGTTTTTTGTATTTTTTAGTAGAGACGGGGTTTCACCGTGTTAGCCAGGATGGTCTCGATCTCCTGACCTCGTGATCCACCCGTCTCGGCCTCCCAAAGTGCTGGGATTACAGGCTTGAGCCACCGCGCCTGGCTCCTTTTATATATTAATTGTTTTTTAAATATTATTTGTCTAATAGTAACTGATAAGCCAGTCTTCTTTTGGTTTGTATTTACCCAACATAGTTGAGTTTTTTTCATCTTTTGTTTTTCAACCTTTCTGTATTTTTTTGAAGTATTTTTTTTGAAGCATCTTTTAGAAAGTTTACAAACTTCTGCATAGCAAAAGAAATGATCAATAAAGTAAACAGGCAACCTACAGAATGGGAGAAAATATTTGCAAAGAATGTATTCAACAAATGGCTAATATATAGAATCTACAAGGAACTCAAATAACTCAACAAGGAAAAAACAACCCCATTAAAAAGTGGGCAAAGGACATGAATAGACATTTCTCAAAAGAACACATACAAGTAGCCAAGAAACAGGAAAAAAAATGCTCTGCATCACTAATCGTCAGAGAAATGCGAATTAACACCACCATGAATACCGTCGTACACCAGTCAGAATGGCTATTAATAAAAAGTTTAAAAGCAACAGATGTTGGCAAGGATGTGGAAAAAAGGGAACACTTATACATTGTTGGTAAGAACATAAATTAGTAAAACCACTAAGGAAAATAGTACGGAGATTTCTCAAATAACTAAAGATAGAACTACCCCTTGATTCAGCAATCTCACTACTGGCTATCTACCCAAAAGAAAAGAAATCATTATATAAAAAAGATATTTGCACCCTTATGTTTATTGAAGCAATATTTACAATAAGATATGGAATCAACCTAAGCAGTGTCCATGAGTGGATGATTGGAGAAAGAAAATGTGAGATATATATATCATATATATCATATCATACATATATCATATATATGGGATAACTATTCATTGTTTAATGTTTTAATATATATTTTTACCTCAAATGTATTTTCAGTGCCTCAGCTACAATTTAATCTTAAGTCTTCAAAGGCCTCCTGAAATAAAAAAAAGAAGTACACTTTCTTTTTAAGCTTTTTTTACTTTCTGGTAGTCAGTTTCCCCCACAGTCTTCAGTTTTACCCTTAGAATTCACAAACTTCATCAGACCATCTGTGCTCATGGACTTGGACCTCTCTAGAGGGAAGCCTCGGGCTCGCGTCCAGATGCACTGTGCCAGTATACCCGCTGCTTGTGACACCCCAAATAGGACTATGTAGTAATTCGTTGCCATCATACCATAGTACTGGAGCAACACCCCACTGTGAGCATCAACATTGGGCCAAGGATTCTTGGCCTTGCCCTGCTCTAAGAGGATATTGGACAAAATCTTGTACAGCTGAGCAGTCAGCTTAACATGGGATCACTAGGCAGGTGTTTCAGAGCAAACTCTCACTGACAGGTATTCCATGAATCAGTCTTCCTTAGAAGACTGCATGACCAGAGCCTGGGACAACCTGTCCTGAGTTTGTTCCAGATGTATTCTCTTAAATGCTCATCTGACACAACTTTGCCACCCTTAATTATTTTCCACCTTTAGTTTTTGGCAGCAGTCTCTGGCATTCAGGGATACCATGGCCCTAAAAAAACAGATACTATAATCAGGATCAAGAACTGACGTTTCATATACCAATCCTTGGTGCTTCTCATGCCATCATT
Source organism: Papio anubis (assembly GCF_008728515.1). Lineage (NCBI taxonomy): Eukaryota > Metazoa > Chordata > Mammalia > Primates > Cercopithecidae > Papio > Papio anubis. Next base: position 64,096,970 of record NC_044989.1, on the reverse strand, counting down.
TTTCATGTTCACAGTGATTTGGCCTGACACCATCTTGCCATGTTGCTGCCTGAAGGTTTTAATTCTGGCCTGCTTCTTACGCATCAGGTCAGCCAGTGTATCTTTCAAATTCATGGAGGAAGCAGTGGCATGCTGGACAGCAAGAATACAAAAAGATTCATTCTTCATTCCCAAGAGCAAGGTGGCAACAGTGAGTAATGACATGGCAGGTGAACTCCAGGATATGGTGGAGACAGGAGGTAAAAGAGCTGCCTCAGGAATAGGAACCACCACCACCTCTCCAGAGGTCATACCGATGAAGTGGACAAGGTTGAAAGGAGGCACTTCACAATATATTTATTTTATATTAACTGAACTTCCAAATGTGGGCAGCCTAGTGCAGTACATGTAGCACTGAATTCCTAATAAAGTACTCCTAACGTCAGTTCTGCTACTGATTGCCTGTGTAGTAGTAAGTAAACTATTTGTTGTTTCTTTGCCTCCCTCGATCCTTTGGATTTTAACTAGTAAAATATAAATGTAGCACAAGAGTTCTGGTCAGATGAGTCTTTAATATTTAATTTGAGGAATTCCTGGCTCCAGGGCCAGTTTTTATTTTCTAATGAAGTCCTCATGGGGCAGTGCATCAATACCATCTCCTCCTTCCTCCCTGTCCTCCCGTCGGCCCCACAATGCACACCCCAGCCTCTTCCAAACAAGGGTTTTTCTGTGACCCTATGTAAAACAATAGCAACTAGAAACAAAATGGGTGGACAACTCATGCATTCTATTATTTTTGCATATTTATTTAAGAGCACTTACGCTTCCTTTCAAAAGTTGGGCTCCCCCATCATAGAGATTACTTCCGAGGACAATAAAGAGGTGTAAAATAATGACAAAAATGCCACAAAAATGATCAAATAGATTTGTGAGAAAAAAGTTAAGAATTAAGCCAGAGAATGAAAAACTTATGTGGGGTAGAGAAGAGCTTACTGCAATAGTGACTTTGATCCTTGCCCTCACTAAGGTCAGGACAATAAGAAAGTAATCATGAAGGAATTAATTATAAAGTAATCATGAAGGAATTAATTATATTAGATACAGGCAGAGAGGTCTATTAAGATATTAGAAAGAAAGTTGTCCTTTCTGTCCTGATCTGTTACAGCTTTCCCAGAGTCAGAGAAGTGGACTGTCCCTTCAGAGCTCATCAAGTCCACCAGCTTCCCAGAGAAACGCTTACTAACCCGAGTCTTAAAAACATCTCCTGAAGAAACATTATACTCTCCTTTAGTGTCTTATTTTGATGTCTTTTAATTCTTGCAGCAAGAACACATTAATGCCAAATAGAAACCCCTCTGCAGTTAAGCACATTTGCTCTTTCCTCTGGGAAGGAAGAACAGAAGATCACCAGCCTCCACTGCATGTGACATCCCTCACTAAATTCCTCTACGATGTCATTCTTTTCTCTCTTTATTTCCCTAGCCCTCACTGGGTCTAGGTCCCAAAACCTTAATTATTGTTCTTACCTCTCTGATTTTATGATGAATGGCAATCCTGACACCTCCTGACACTGAGAAGTAGAGAATTCTTGACTTTATCTTTGTATTAAAAATTTAAATGTAATGGAATATATGAGCAGAAATAGGCTATTTTTCTTCTGCAGATCACCAATTGCAAGATTCTTTTCATAAAAACAAGTGTATCATTTTTCTATTGAAAGTACATTTTTTTGTGAATCATGAAAAACTTAATCTCAAGCTCTGTAGCTGTCAGAGAAATGAATGGCTCTTCTATTTTGAAATGGCTGTCAACACATATGAGGACTGGGTAATGTTTCTTTTTGGTGAACTGTCAGGCTTCTCTTTATGAAGCTGGCATGTTACAGGTAGCTAAAGTAGCTTCTCATTGTCAGGAGTTGGTACAAACAGTTGTTTCTCTACCCATGGCTTATAGTCCTCTTGCCTAAGGCCGAAGGGTATTCTGAGTTGCATCATACTTAATTCAGAGAATTGAACAAAGTGCTGTTTTGCATTTATTTTCAAATTATTTTATTGAGGCAAAATTTGCATAACATAAAATTAACCACTTTAAGGTGAAAAACTCAGAGGCATTTAGTATATTCACAATATTTTGCAACTACCATGTATATCAAATTCCAAAATATTTTATCACCCCATGAAGAAAATCCATACCCACTTACCACAAGGCCCTAGAAACCATCTATCTGCTTTCTATCTCTATGAATTTACCCATTCGGGATACTTCATGTAAATGGAATCATCCCATATGTGACCTTTGTGTCTGGCCTCTTTCCACTTAGCCTAACGTTTTCAAGGTTCATCCATGTCACAGCATTCTCTTTTTATGAGTGAAAAATATTAAATCGTATGCATATACCACAAGTGGTTTATTCATTCATCTATTGATGGATACTTGGGTTGTTGCCATCTTTGACTATTATGAATTGTGCTGCTATGAACATTTGTGTACTATTATTTATTTGTTGTTCGTTAGTTTGTTTGTTTGTTTCGAGACCGAGTCTCACTCTGTCACCCAGGCTGGAGTGCAGTGGTGCAATCTCGGCTCACTGCAACCTCCGCCTCCGGGTTCAAGCCATTCTCCTGCCTCAGCCTCCCGAGTAGCTGGGACTACAGGTACGTGCCACCACGCCCAGCTAATTTTTTGTATTTTTAGTAGAGGCGGGGTTTCACTATATTACCCAGGATGGTCTTGATCTGCTGACCTCGTAATCCTCCTGCCTCAGCCTCCCAAAGTGCTGGTATTTATTTGAATACCTGTTTTCAGTTCTTATGACTGGAATTGCTGGGTTGTATAGTAATTTTATGTTTTACCCTTTTAGGAATTGCCAAATTACTTTTCTATATTTATTTTTGAAAGAGAAAACCCACAGCATTAATGAAATGAACTTGTCTTATAAGGGAGGTATAGTTCCCTGAACCTGAGGAGGATTTTCTGAAGAATAAAAGGAAGGCCAGGTGCAGTGGCTCAAGCCTGTAATCCCAGCACTTTGGGAGGACAAGTTGGGTGGATCACCTGAGGTCAGGAGTTTGAGACCAGCCTGGCCAGCTGGCCAAGATGGTGAAACCCCATCTCTACTAAAAATATTTTTAAAACTTAGCCAGGCATGGCTGTGGGCACCTGTAATCCCAGCTACTTGGGAGGCTCAGGCAGGAGAATCACTTGAACCTGGGAGGCAGAGGTTGCAGTGAGCCAAGATGGCACCACTGCACTCTAGCCTGGGCAACAACAGCGAAACTCCGTCTTAAAAAAAAAAAAAAGAATAAAAAGATACATACTTGTTGGCAGCAAAGATATTTTAGCTGACTGTCCTCTGCTGCTGGACAGACAGGACCAAAATATACTTGAACAACAACAATGACAATAACCACAATCTCTGTAAATAGCAGGGGAAGGAATCTCAAATTAGCCCCAGAACCCAGTTACGTTTTTGCCATGTTGTTTCTCTGAGATGCTTCAATCAGTACAATCGATTGCCCTTTGGCTATGTTCCTACTATAATTAACCTCAAACCTAATGATGAGAATTGGTTTAAATGAAGAAGTCAATTCTGATGAGGTGTATTCTAAGGAAAACCCGAAAAACATTCTAAGGTTGGCAGAAGTCAGGTTTGTGCCCCTTTCTTCTTGTCAGTATAAGTATCTACCCTTTGAGTGTTTGACTAATGTTAGCAAATTAATTACCATTTAATTATGATGTAGAAAGACATCTACCTATTTTCCAGAAGCTGCTACACTGTTATGGGTAAACTGGTGTGAAGATTAATCTAATTTGCCTGCTGTAGAAATAGGCTGGACTTTAAAAAATTCATGCCTTATGTTCAGTTTTCAGAATGTCCCCATAGACATTGCCTTTTATGACATTGCTATTGAAGATGTAGTAGAGGCCTGAATGATACCCATCCTACAGTGCCAGTGAAAAGCTGCAGGAGACAATTCACCATTCCTATCCCTCTATGCTTGATAAAGCTGTGCTGGTCATAAAATGAACTTGTCTTGGTAAGGGAGGTACAGCCCTCAAAACCTGAGGAGGATTTTCTGAAGAATAAAAGGACCCAAAGGGGTGTGTATGGAATGGAGGTGTGCGATTGGATTAAAACTATAACAGGGTCAAAATAGAAACATTAGAAACAAAGACCTCCCTTTCTTGAAGGTTTTGTTCAAGTCAGTATAATTGAGATAATATGCCCACATAATGCACCCAGAAAATGAGCTCATCCGTTGTGGATCCTGCTGTGTTATAATTCAGAATTACTCCTCAAAATTACAAAGCTGTTACAGTCTGAGTGGCAAGGTTGCCAGAGAATGAATCCTCAGAGAACCCTGGCTAGCCCAAGTCAGAGGAACCACTCCTTGGCTGCTAATCCACTGTGTCTATAATAGTTCCCTGACATTATGCTGCCTGAGTCACATGCTTTTGGAGAAGATGACATCAGGTTTAAGTAGAAAGGTCAAAAGAGGACAGGGAGGCAGGGCAAGTTGGTGCTAGGCAGATGAACCCTCAATCAGATGTCTTAGAAACAGATTAAGGTGAACACACTACAGGGGGTCTCACTGTCTTCACACAGAAAACGACTTCTCCTTGAGGAGGGCTCACAAATTCCTGAGAGTAATGATTATGCCTGTGGAGAAACAAAATGTCCCTGAAGTGGAATTTTTGAACCCACTTATATATAATAGGTCGTGGCAGACAGGAGAAAGTCTGACACTGCAGGCTTCAAACATATTCAGGAAGATGTAGTTCATAGAACAGTTCATATTAAAACCTTAAGTCTCAATCTCTCCTTATCCCAGGTTATCACTTTAAGATATCAGGCTAGTTAGATCTCTAAAGTTTGATTAACATTTTCCAAGGACAGGAGAAATTATTCTTGGTATGGGAGTTGATATTCCTCTTTCAATAATTTATCTCCTTGGGCTATTACAAAACACTGAATATATTGTTACTTTTGATATTTTCAAAAAATATTGGAAAATGCATCTGATGCAAATTGGTAACTCACAGCAGTATTTTTGGATAATACCTGGGTTCACTGCCCACATGAGCTGAGCCCAAGCTCCACATTATATTGTGGAGGTTGTCAGGCGATATCCTTTCAGCTGGCACACCGGGCCCTTCCTTTTCTCACCGGAGCAGAGAACAAGTTTTTGGTAAACGTGCAGGCTCATATGACTCATGAGACTTGGTTTGGCCCCTAATGAGATTCTAAGTCCCATTACACCAAAATAGAAATCAGAGCATCACATCAACCTTCAGAGCATCACATCAACCTTGTGAAAGCCCCAAGAACTATTCCTGTCTCTAATATAGGGAGAATGAATTGCACAACCTCAATTTAAAAAAAATCCTTAAATGTTTCCATACTCACCAAATCCTGCATTCTGATCCCAGCAGCAGTAACAAGGGAGTTTGTGGGAGGGCTCAGTTTCTCCAGTATCAACCCAAAAGGTCAAGAATGTGTTTCAGCTCCCGTCAGGAAAGTACTATCAATTTATCACACATAAGGTTAACCTAACCCCTTAGAAGCTATCTCTGTGTTGTTTGTTTGTCTGTTCATTTTAAGAAATGTGTCTTGCTCTGTCACCCAGGCTGGAGCACAATGGCACCATCACAGCTCACTGCAGCCTCGACCTTCTGAGCTCAAGGGATCTTCCCACTTTATTCTCCCAAGAAGCTAGGACAGTTGCACACCACCAGACCCAACTAATTTTGTTTTATTTTGTTTTTTAGATAGATGGGGTCTCACTATGTTGTCCAGGCTGATCTTGAACTCCTGGGCTGAAGCAATCCTCCAACTTTGGCCTCCCAAAGTTCTGGGATTATAGGCATGAGCCACTGTGCTTGGCCTAGAAGCTATTTCTGTAACCCATTTATTCCCAGATTCCCAGTCTATGACTACAATGGAAAGTATCCCAAAAGCAACAGCAGCAAAAGCCAAAATTGACAAATGGGATCTCATTAAACTAAAGAGCTTCTGCACAGCAAAAGAAACTACCATCAGAGTGAACAGGCAACCTACAGAATGGGAGAAAATTTTTGCAATCTACTCATCTGACAAAGGGCTAATATCCAGAACCTACAAAGAACTCAAACAAATTTACAAGAAAAAAACAAACAACCCCATCAAAAAGTGGGCAAAGGAGATGAACAGACATTTCTCAAAAGAAGACATTCATACAGCCAACAGACACATGAAAAAATGCTCATCATCACTGGCCATCAGAGAAATGCAAATCAAAACTACAATGAGATACCATCTCACACCAGTTAGAATGGCGATCATTAAAAAGTCAGGAAACAACAGGTGCTGGAGAGGATGTGGAGAAATAGGAACACTTTTACACTGTTGGTGGGATTGTAAACTAGTTCAACCATTATGGAAAACAGTATGGCAATTCCTCAAGGATCTAGAACTAGAAGTACCATATGACCCAGCCATCCCATTACTGGGTATATACCCAAAGGATTATAAATCATGCTGCTATAAAGACACATGCACACGTATGTTTATTGCGGCACTATTCACAATAGCAAAGACTTGGAATCAACCCAAATGTCCATCAGTGACAGACTGGATTAAGAAAATGTGGCACATATACACCATGGAATACTATGCAGCCATAAAAAAGGATGAGTTTGTGTCCTTTGTAGGGACATGGATGCAGCTAGAAACCATCATTCTTAGCAAACTATCACAAGAACAGAAAACCAAACACCGCATGTTCTCACTCATAGGTGGGAACTGAACAATGAGATCACTTGGACTCTGGAAGGGGAACATCACACACCAGGGCCTATCATGGGGAGGGGGGAGGGGGGAGGAATTGCATTGGGAGTTATACCTGATGTAAATGATGTGTTGATGGGTGCTGACGAGTTGATGGGTGCAGCACAGCAACATGGCACAAGTATACATATGTAACAAACCTGCACGTTATGCACATGTACCCTAGAACTTAAAGTATAATAATAATAATAAAAAAAAAAGAAAGTATCCTTCCATTTCATACCAAAAATATTACAGTATTCTCTCCTACGAACCCACTTGCTGGAAATTCACCTCTCTCAAAGTGGTTTCAACTGTATGTGAAACTTTACTGGTGCTACCTTATATTTGCTCTAAAGCGGAGCTCTCCCATGCTTCCTCTCTCACTTTTTCAACTCATTGTTTTGACCTTCAGGAGAGCTCTGCTATCATGTTCTCATATCTACCCACTGAAGCCCACTGTTATCCCGACTTCAGCCTCAGGAAAGATAAACTTTTTCCTTTGGTCCAAAGAAAACATCCTGATAATGATTCCTGCTTTTTGGTGGGGCTAGGATGAAGATGTAATACCTTTTGGGCCTAGGGGTTATTTACCTGGAGCTTCTTATCAAAATATGCTGGTTGTTTCCTTCTCTGAACTGCTGTTGTCCCTGTTGCCACTCTGACAAAAATAGAAGCTTGATGTTGCAGCTTCCCTGGGCGCAGCTTACTCTCAGCATGAGCCTACTTTTTCATACCTCAAAGTCCAAGACCAAATAGATACCTAATTCAGAGACAGATGGAGGTCCCTCCTTCTACAGTCCATAGTTTTTGTTTATTTCCCACATGGGGATTATCCACTTCCAAGGATGACTGATAGTGGGAACATTCATTCTCTCAAAAGAAAAAGCCTACTTCCACCCAGCCATTCAGCCCAACAGGTGCTCCTTGGCCCCAACAATACAATCTCAAAATGGTCTATTATTCACCTGTTTCTCAAAGTCAGGACTAGTGTCTTATCCGTGGTCACTTTTTAAACATTTGTATTTTCTATGCTTATTATTTCTTAGTTACAGAGATCTCTTGGTCCATTAATTAGTACATCAGTCAGGGTTTGGTATGGGTCTGGAAAGAGAGGGCATACTCCATTTGGGCAATTGAGAGTAGTCAAGGCACTATTTACAAGGCCTGAGCAGGGTTTGCAGAAATCAGCAATAGCACATAGTATCTGGAGTTTGCAACAATGAGGAGCTATTACTGCTCATAATTCTGAAATGGAAAGGGGAAGATGTGTTTACCAGAACTCACAAAGCATATGGAGAGAACTGTGTGACACAAGTGCTAGCTTTCAGTAGACAAACTCAACCAACCTTGGGCACCCTGGTGGGGCTGAAGCTGGGGAATAAATACCCCAACCTCACTTTCCTCCATTTTCCACTCTTCTGCCACAGTGCTGCTCATCCCCACCCAACTCACCAAGCTCATCACTAAGCCAGAAGGCAAAGGTGCTTGTTGATGTGGTCAGTGTAGATCAGCCTCCTAGGGCCATAGCAGGGGAGAAAAGACAAAAAGTAGCTCCAGAGGGGCAAAAGAAGTTACCTAATGAAATTTACTATTGGGAAACTCAAACTTTTTTTTCTCAATTTATTTCTTAAAAGTTGCAAGAAATCTTCTAGTGTTAGTGTAAGGATTCTACAATTAGATTCACCTCATTTTTGCCTCTTGATTTTAAAAGCTTTCACCATGTGCCCTCTAAATCATTGCTTTCACAAACCCAAGAGCTCTAATCATTTTTGTTGTTCCCTACTCAGCAGTAGCCCTTCATCGTCAAACATTTGATTGTAACCCTGTGGTCCTGAATATCTTCAATAATTTCCTTAAGGTTCAGCAACTAAAACTGCATGCGTTATTCTAGAAGCATACATCCCAAGGTAAGAATGGAAAATATGCTAATTAAATCATGAGAACTTTCAGAACAATAAAAATTAAAATAAAATTTAAGGAAATAAGAAACGATAACAGTGTTAAGAATTGAAACAATTTAGAGGCAGTTAGGAATGATTAGGAATTAGCACCACATAGACCATAGACTTAAATTCATAGCAGGCCTTGGGGTAGAAGTTTCCCTAAGTTTAATGTATTTCTGGTGGCTTGAAATTGATTCTGTTTATTGGGAATATTTTGCATAGTATAATCCAATACCACCCATGACTAGATACAAAATGTGCATGAATCTAGCCCCCAAATAAAATGTCAAATGTGATAATAGCACCAAAGCCTGAAGGGGATGGGACTGAGGGTAAGAATGGAGGAGGGAAAAAATGGCTAAATTTTCCATTCTTTTTTTTTCGAGATGGAGTTTCAGTCCGTTACCCAGGCTAGAGTGCAGGGGCACAATCTTGGCTCACTGCAACCTCCACCTCCAGGGTTCAAGTGATTCTCTGGCCTCAGCCTACCTAGTATCTGGGATTACAGGCATACATCACCACGTCTGGCTCTTTTTTTTTTTTTTTTTTGTGCAGACAGGGTTTCACCATGTTGGCCAGGCTGGTCTTGAACTCCTGACCTCAAATGATCCGCCCCCCTCGGCCTCCCAAAGTGCTGGCATTACAGGCGTGAGCGCCTGGCCAAATTTCTCATTCTGTTTAAGAATGGGTAGTTATTAATTTTTGATGTTGATGTAAAAATGTAGGCTTAAATATGTCACGGCAACCATTAGCACTGTAAAGATGGGAATTAAAACTGTTTTAAATTTTACTTTTTATTGATATATAGTAGGTGTACATATTTTCAGGGTACATATAATTCGTAAAGATCAAATCAGCCTAATTAGAAGATCCATCACCTTACATATTAGTCTTTGGCCAGGCGCAGTGGCTCGCTCCTGTAATCCCAGCACTTTGGGAGGCCGAGGCGGGCGGATCACCTGAGGTCAGGAGTTCAAGACCAGCCTGGCCAACATGGTGAAACCCATCTCTACTAAAAATACAAAAATTAGCTGGGTGTGGTGGTATGCGCCTGTAATCCCAGCTACTTGGGAGGCTGAGGCAGGAGAATCGCTTGAACTCAGGAGGCAGAGGTTGCAGTGAGCTGAGATTGTGCCATGGCACTCCAGCCTGGGTAACAAGAGCAAAACTCCATCTCATAAAAAAAAATAAATAAATCATCTTTTCTTTATGCTAGAAACAATTGAATTATTCTCATCTAATGATTTTAAAATATACTATTGATATTGTAAAATATTATCATCCTATGATCTATCAAACACTAGGTTTTATTTCTTCTATCATACTGTATATTTGTACCCATTAGTCAACCTCTCTTCACCCCCTCACCTCACGCTTTCTGGTGCCTGTGGTAACCACCAATCTATTCTCCATCTTCATGATAGTCACTTTTTAAGCTCCCACATATGAGTGAGAACAAGTGATATTTGTCTTTCTGTGCGTGCCTTGTTTCACTTAATATAATGACCTCCAGTTCCATCCATATTGCTGCATGTAACAGGATTTCATTCTTTCTTGTGGCTGAATAATGTCCTGTTGTGTATATACAACACATTTTCTTTATCCATTCTTACATTAATGGACACTTAGGTTGGTTCCATATTTTGGCTATTATGAATAATGCTGCAATCAACTTGGAAGTGCAGAAGTCTCTTTGATATGTTGATTTCATTTCTTTTGGATATATATATAAGTAGAAAAATTGCTGAATCATGTGATAGCTCTATTTTTAGATTTTTGAGGAACTTCTATACAGTTTTCCATAGTGGTTGTACTAATTTACATTCTCACCAACAGTGTATGAAGGTTCTCCTTTCTTCACATCCTTGTCAGCATCTGTTATTGCCTGTCTTTTTGACAAAAACCAATTTTAATTAGGGTGAAATATCTCGTTGTGATTTTGATTTGCATTTCTCTGGTGACTAGCAATGTCCAGCATTTTTTTCATATTATTATTGGTCATTTATATATCTTCTTTTGAGAAAGTCTATTCAGATCTTTTGCCCATTTTTAAATTGGATTATTTGTTGTTTTGCTATTGAGTTGTTTGAGCTCCTTACATATCCTGGTTATTAATCCTTTGGCAGATGAGCAGTTTGCAAATATTTTCTTCTATTCTGTGGATTATCTGTTTACCTTGTTACTTCCTTTGCTGTGCAGAAGGTTGATGTAATCTCATTTGTCTTTTGTTTTGGTTGCCTGTGATTTTGAGGTCTTACACCAAGAATTCTTTACCAAGACCAATGTCCTGGAGCATTTCCCCAATGTTTTCTTCTAGTAGTTCCATAGTTTCAAGTCTTAAATTTAAGTCATCAATCTATTTTACTTGATTTTTGCATATAGTGAGAGATAGGGGTCTAGTTTCAATCTTCTGCATATGGTTATCCAGGTTTTTCAGCGCCTTTTATTAAAGAGACTATTCTTTCCCCATTGTATGTGCTTGGTGTCTGTGTTGAAATGAGTGGGCTGTAAATACATGGATTTATATCAGAGTTTTCTATTCTGTTCCATTGGTCTGTGTGTCTGTTTTTATGTGAGTACCATGCTAGGTATCAAAACTTTTAAACACTGTATGTGGGAGGAAAAGAATAACAAAATTTTACTATTTAGAAAAAAATCAGTAAAGGAAAAAATGTCCAACGAGAAAGCATAATGAGTAGGAAACATAAATTACGATGACAGGCATACCACATTTATCTTCGTTATGCATCTGCAATTCATTTTTGACTCCTCTCTCACTCACCATGTCTGTGCAGTTGACTCACTTGATTTTTCCTTGGAAAATGCTGTGTCTGACCCTTTCCATTCCCACTACCACTCCTCTAGTTCCCTGGAGCCTGTGCTAATTAAGTAGCTCTAGCACAGCGGTTGTTTTTCTTTACTTTCTTTCTTTCTTTTTTTTTTTTTTTAGACAGGGTCTCACTCTTGTCGCCCAGGCTGCAGTACAGTGGCACGATCATGGCTCACTGCAGCCTTGACCTCCCCAGGCTCAGGTGATCCTCCCACTTCGGCCTCTCAAGTAGCTGGTACTACAGGTGTGCACCACCATGCCTGGCTAATTTTTGCATTTTTTTTGTATGAGGTTTGGTCATGTTGCCCAGGCTGGTCTCGAACTCCTGGGCTCAACCTATCCATCTGCCTCAGCCTCTCACCATGCTAGGATTACAAGTGTGAGCCACCATTCCCAGCCCACAGCATATTCTGCCTCGGCCTTACCCACAGCAATGAGCAATCTTCATAAAACATAACCTCACACCCCTGCTCAAAAGCCTTCAGGAGCTCCTTATTTCTCACCATCTACCCTCTTAGCTGGTTTTTGAGACCTTATATAATATGATCCCAGTTAACTGTGTTTTGTCAATTCTTAGACACATTTTTTTAAAAAGACCTTTGAAACATCTCTGAAATCAGAGTGCATGTTATAGTCGATGGCAATCATGGTGTCTTAGATTCAATGGTTCTTTTCCCAGTTTGCCTTGGCTACAGGTTACCTCTGTGCTAGAAAACAAGACTTCTCACTTTGTTATGCCATGACTCATTCTTTTATAGCTCCAAACTTTTGTTTAGACATCTCCCTCTGTCTGGGTATCCCTCTTCCTCTGCCTCCATTAACATATCTCCCTGTAAAAATCAGCTCATCTTTAATAAGGCCCAGCTCAAAGGCCACCGCCTCAAAGAATGCTTTCTCCACCACCTTAATGGGAACAACCATCCCTCTGAATCCTCTCAGTCCCTTCTTTGTAAGTCTAGCATCTGGTATCACATAGTTCTTTTTAGTTAAACACTTGCATCCAGATTCAGTCCTGCAAATTGCTTGAGAGGACAGCTAAAATTGTGACATTCTATGAAAGAACATGGGTTTGTTTCACGAGGACATTTTGAATAATTTCATTACAATCTGTGAAGTAATACCATTCCAGAACTCAGTGAGAATCCTGCTTTGAACTGCCCTCTAGAGGTAGTAGAGGTAGTATCAGTGAGCCAGAGAGAGACCTACAACCACGGATGGGTGAAAGACCCCGGCTGCTAACCAGCTGAGAAGGGGAGCTGCTGAGAGTGTTTCTTCATCAGCAGGACTCCCTAATTGGCCCTGTTTGTGGGAGGAGCTGTTGGAAAGGTCAAGCTCTGGGAAACAGTGTTGCTTGGAGATTGCCAGCCCTCTCCACTTTGCTCAGATGAGTCACTATGATGTCTTGGAAGGGTGGGGCCTGACTAAGTAATCCCTCAGGAAATCCAGACTGGGCTGGAAGTCCAGGAACTCTGGGTCGTTTTTCCAGGGAGATATTGAGCATAATCCCATCCTGTCAGAAGGTGTAGTCTGGGAAAAAAGGGCTACATGTCCACGTCATTGTCTGCAACAGGATTCTTCTCCATCACAGCTAATTTTAAATTCTCCCAAGCATACATCTTTACTGCAATACATTCACAAAACTTTATTCCCCCCTCCCTCTTTTTCTCAGTAAACTGTGGCCATGAGAAGATAAAAGTCATCTCAGGTGCTGTCTTGCTAGCCAGGATATTCTGTGACTAAATTTTAAATGACTTGTGAAATTTTCTGCTTAGTTCTGCTTCCTAGGGCAAGTTCCATTTTCTGTAAGGGCCTCCCTTGTTACCTGACTTGACTTTCTATAGGCATCCCCTCCAGCCTCAGTCTCTGCCAACAGAGGGATTAGATTCTTGAGGCCCCAGGTCCCTGATAGCTTCAATATTCTAATATCTGCTTGATGCTCAACATAGCTTGCCTTCCAGGCACTGGGTTTATGCATTAATGAGTTTGAAGCTCATTTTCCTCTGAGGCAAATTGGTTGGCATGATGTGATCTGCAGATGTCCTTTGAAAGCTTTCCATAGGATGTGACTTCTCTCTACATCTTCACACCAGAAGACTTTGCCTTAAGGTCACAGTTGTTGAGCTGATTTAACCACAAGAAATCATGTTGTCTTAGAATTTTTTCCTCATTAAAAAAGTCAAGCACTTTGGGAGGCCAAGGTGGCAGATCACCTGAGGTCAGGAGTTTGAGACCAGCCTGGCCAACATGGTGAAACCCTGTCTCCAATAAAAATACAAAAGTTAGCCAGGCATGGTGCTGCACGTCCGTAATCCCAGCTACTCAGGAGGCTGAGGCACGAGAATCGCTTGAACCCGGGAAGTGGAGGTTGCAGTGAGCCGAGATCGCGCCACTGCACTCCAGACTGGGCGACAGGTGACAGAGCGAGACTCTATCTAAAAAAAAAAGTCATAGGCTAGGCATGGTGACTCACACCTGTAGTCCCAGAACTTTGGCAGGCCAAGGCAGGAGGATCACTTTTGAACTCAGGAGTTCAAGACCAGCCTGGGCAACATGGCAAAACCCCATCTCTACAAAAAATACAAAAATTAGCCTGGCATGGTGGTACACCCCTGTAGTCCCTGCTACTCCAGAGGCTGAGGTGGGAGAATCACCTTAGCCCAGGAAGTCTAGGCTGCAGTGAGCCAAGATCACGCCACTGCACTCCAGCCTGGGTGACAGAGTGAGACCCTGTTTCAAAAGAAGAAATCATAAAGGTTTATTATAGAAAATATAGACATTATAGAAAATCATTAAAAAGGAAATAAGAATCACTTAAATGCAGCTTCTCAGAGGTAATACTATTAACACCATAGCAGTCAACATAACAATTTTGCTGTGTGTTTATAATCATACGATTTTTTAGTGTTTGATACAGAACTGGAATCACAGTTTTCAAACTATTTTTTGCCTGCTTTTCTCCTGTAATTATAAATGATTAACATTTCATTTGTTATTATGCAACAGTTCATAGACTGGACTCTGGATCTAGCCTATCTGAATTTGAATCTTGGCTCTGTCACTTACTGTGTGACCCTTGGGTGTGTCCTTTAACTGAAATAGTTTCTGCAAATTCCTCATCTGTAAAATGGAGATAATAATGGTTCCTGCTTCACAAAGTGTTGTGAATATTTAAGTGAGTCAACATTTGTCCAGTACTTAGAACAATGCTGGCAGGTAGTGTGGGCTTTATGGGGCCCACACTACTACAATTACTATAACTACTACTACTACTACTAGTACTACTGCTACTACTACTACTACTACTACAACATTTTCTTCTACAACATCATTTTAAGACTGAATAGGATTACATTGTTTGGCTGTAGCATAATGTATTTAGTCAAAGTTCCATTCTTGAATAGAGTGTTCTGCTTTTTTGGTATTATGAACAATACTGCAACAAATATCCTCTTCTGTAACAGGACAGACTGTGTGTCAGGTAGGGGAGGAATGCAGTGATAGGAGATGGAAGAAGAACTATGTTTTACCTTCTTTGTTTTGAGCTTGGTGGAGAGGCAAATATTTTGATGTCTCACTTTTGCCTGGAAGGCTGCTACAGAGAAACCATTCAGACTTTCTGGCACCAGCCAGTCAAATATTTGGTAGTCCTTGCAAATTGAATCACCAGGATTCCTAACGTAAGATTCTGGTCAGAAAAGCATCCTTAACCACCCATGTCATATACTCCGGCTCTTTACCCAATTACTCAATTGCTGCCATGGGTGTCTCAGCCATGTGGGCTCTGCTCCAAGGAAGCATTGGTGGGTACTCAGTGAACTGTAGTGGATCCCTGGAGCCTCCTTTTCCAAGCTAGTGGAGATGAAGGTCCTGCTCTGCCTTCTCTTGGAGCTCTATTTCTGCGACCCTCCCCCTCAATACTACTGGAGAGAAGGGGAAGGGAACCCTTCTGGTTTCTGGACCCCTTCTGGTTTCTGTCCTTAGTTATGGGAATGGTTGTGATGCATTCTTGTAGAATGGGTGCAGTTATCTGTCTACAAACTGAGGAAATGATAGAAAAATTTCATGGTTTCATGGAACAACTTTATACAACAAAGCTGTGCCATTGCAGACAAACACTGCCAAGAAGAAACCTTGCTGGGGGATCAGCGACTGATCAGATCACTTCCATGAAGATGTGCATGGGGGAGTGTGTCAAATACCTAGTTCTTACAGTCTCTCAGGTGTCATTGACCAAACTACCTGCTTGGTTCTCAGCCCCTCCTAGCCAAAATTCATAACCTGACCACATCCTGGAAGACCCACAACTTCTAGATTTCTGCCTTTGTTATCTCTTAGGTCCACTGGAAGGATCTACCCACCTGCTCCCCACTGTGGGGTTCTAGATAAATATCACTCCCTAGAGAATTCCCTTAGTACATGGAGGTGGGAGAGCTGTCCCCCAGCCTCAACCATCTCCAGTCAACTGGTCATTTAACCTTGTGCCAGGGGGTCTTTGTTTCTACCAAGTGAGTGGATATTCTTTTAGAATACAAGGATGAGGCCACTGACACTAGATAAAAACGATTGTGAAATAAGCAAAACTAGTCTATACTTTTAGAAATCAGGATAATGGTTACCCTTAGTGGAAAGGTCAAGCTCTGGGAAACCATGTTGCTGGAAGAGGGTACAAGGGAGGCTTCTAGGGGGTGGATAACATTTTGGGTTTTGACCAGGATGCTGGTTACATGGGTGTGTTCAGTTTGTGAAAGTTCATGAACTATACACTCATGATAAGTATACTTTTTTCAATTAAAAATTTTAAGTAGGAGATATTGATAAACCAGAGTAAATGCATTAAAATAAAGAGCCCAAGGAGATCCACCTCTCTTAAGACTAGTGGCTGTTTCCTAGTAGGGCTACCAGATTTAGCAAATAAAAATACAAGACAGGCAGTTAAATTTGAATTTTAGGTAAACAATGAATAATTTTTAGTTTAACTATGTTCCATGCAATATATGGGACATGTTTATGCTAAAAAAGTATTCATTGCTTACCTGAAATTCAAATTTAACTGGCTGTCCTGCATGGCAGGATTTGACCTAGCAACTCTAATCTTACATCTTCTAAGTATGTCTCATCATCAATATAACAAAGTAAAAAAGGGATGTCTATTGAATGATATATATGAAGGATATATAGTCTTGGAAGGGAATACTAAAATCTGTAAATAAAGCATAGGAGACAAAGAAATGAGAAAACAAATGTTTTAATTTTCTGTTTTATCCATTCCTCATTCATTTCATATTTCTCTTCTGTTGTTCCTTGTTTTCTCATTCCCACATTCATATCAATGAAAATAAGGGAAATAAGATAAGTAAAAGAAATAAGATAACGCCACATACTTCACACTTTCATTTAGTAAGTTTGAATTCACAACTCCATTGGTCAATGTTTCTGAAAATATTGTTCCTGTATTTGTCTGTGTTTTTGTTTCTTATTTTTGACTGAACTATTTCCTCCCTATTTCACTGTCTTTCAGAACTTGGCCTGCAACCTTTGACCAGATGGAAGTTGAACCCTTCTCAGTCTAATCAGTGTTTTTTATATTTAGGTTTCATAGGCTAAATGTGAAAAATCTATTTGTTATTGATCTTAGAAAGGCCACGTTTTCCTCTCCAACAATGTTAACTTATACATACCTGCTACATTTCAACTGTGTTTCTTAAACAAATATGAACTGAAGTCAGAATTCCATTTCATTTCCTTTTTTATGCTTCCTACTCTCAAAGATGAAGAAATTCTGGTACAAATTATTTGGTACAACTAGGCTCTATCAGTACATGGAATTGAGTCCCCAAGATTTTGTGCTTTGATTCATTTTCAGTATACATTGATGGGTGGTAATAAAATAAAATTATTTCCTGCTTGAAAAGGCTCCTAAGTTGTGACTTTGTCACCAAGAGTGTCATCCACTTTATTCAGAGTAAAATACTCAATAATTATTTTTATTTTTTTCATTTAAACAATAAACACATGTCCTACAATACTTGAGGAGATGAGGAAGGGGAAAAGAGGAAAGCTGCATCAACATCAAAGAAATATTATAAGGTGCCTCTCAACAACCCATATTTGGAATCCTAACCATTTAAGTCTAACCATCCTAGTCTTTTCGAGTTAGTAGTTTTCTGCAATATTGTCAACTAAAAGTATATTTTTTGGTTGAGTTACTTCACCAATCATTGATCTACTCTAAATGACTTCAGACAATATTTTTCCTTTATTATCTTAGACACAGTTGATTAAATCAACTGATTATCTTGCCATGGAGACAACTCTTTTTCTATACCATAAAAGAGACATATTTAACCTTAAACCCTGTGTTCATAAGTTTTGCTGTGAGAATACAGTAGAGAAGAGGAGGGAAGAATGATAAAGATTTAATATGTGCAGAGAAGAATTTAAAAATATACAAAGACAAATTAGTATGAAAGCATTATAAATAAGGTAGAAAAACAACATTAATTTTCATGAAACAGTATTAGCAGAAATACTTAAATCAAGTAGCTCTGGATTTTTCAGAACACTCCATAAGCATTAGTGAATGGTCTGTTAATCAATAAATGATGTATACAATTGCAGAATCCTTAACAACTCTAATAGTATTTTCAACTCTAATATTCTACAGCAAATGCAATAATGACTTTAGTAGCTAAATGAGCTCCCAGGAATGTGCTGGGTTGTTAGCAATGACTTATCAATTACTTGCCCTTGTAGTCTCTAGCATTCCTAACATTCAAAGGTCTCCAAAATCTGCTCCCTCCTACTTGTCCAACCTTATTTTCCACAACCCGCCTTGGGGGTCTGTTCTGATCAGGTCTTATTGGTTTCTAATCTCTGTACTCCTGGGGCTGCCAGAATAGTACCTTTCCTACTTCCTCCCTGTCCCCTCAAATCCTCCCCACTGTTCAGGCCTAGCTCCATTCAGCTCCTACCACCTCCATTAAATTATATCTGCCTACTCTAGTCTATAGCCATCTTTTCTTTTGCTTGGTTATATTATTAAATTACTGTCTGTACCACTAATATGGTATTTTGTTATACATACCAGCTTATACCATCTTCTGCACTGTTTTCTTGAAGAGTTACTTAATATTCATGGGTATATGAACATACTTTTGTAACTATAAAACATCCTACCAATGTAAAGTTTATTCCCTAGATTATAGTCCCCTTGTGCATACATTTTTGTATGACACCTAGGAGAGCAGTGTATACTCCAATTAATATTTTCTGATGAGTGAATGCATGGAAGACCACTGGAATTGGAGCTAAACCACCAGAGTTTGCATTTGCCACTTGTCCCCTCTCTGATTTTGAACTAGTTATTTAATCTCCATACCTTAGTTTTTTTTCTGTAGAATGGGGATAATAATGGTATCTACCTCATAGAGTTGAGAATTAAATGAATTTATACATTTTAAGTGCCTAAAACAGCTTGCTTAGCACATAGCCAGTTGGGTGAATGAATGAATGAGACAGAATGCATTTCAATTAAAATCTAGAAACAACAATGTTTTATTTTATTATCCCTGGAACAGTGATTATAAAATAACACATAATACATAAGAATATCAAAGGAAATCAGTATATCTGTTTAAGATATAAGCCATTATGTATATATTTATTCCTAGAGATATTTTTCAGAAGGAAGCTTATATTCTGTATTACCTAATTTGTACTTTTTAAATTTCAAAAATCATTTAAGGCGTATCTAAAAGAGATTTTAGTACAGTCACTTTTCTAAACATCACATTACTTTTAGATCTGAATAAATAATGATTGCTGAATATTCTTGACCTTGGTTTACACTGTTTAGAAGATGACACTTAAAAGCAGCAATTAATTCCGGACAATTTGCTCTTGATATCTGTGTTGAACTACTTTTGCATATATTATGGGTAAATTTTGATGTAGAAGTTGAGAGTAATAACTTCATGATGAACTTCTTGAAAACTATTTTCTTCTAAAATTTTACCAAAACATTTAGCTTGCCTAAGTTAATTTAACAAGTTAAATGTTTTCATTTTTACCATTCCAATTTCTCTCATACACACACATACACACACAGAATGTAAAAAAGATTTCCTGTAATAATAATTTACACATACATCAACTTTAAATCATGTCGTGATTTTTTTTGTTGTTGCTCTGTAGAGCCATCTGCTGGTCAATGATGTGTTTTATATACTTATATTTAAGTTTTCTCTGTGTAATGTAAGGCTCTAACAAAATCATGCACTCCCAGTAAGAGTAGAGCTAGAAATCTGTGGCTCAAACAAAACTTGAAGAAAGTGTCCTTCCCGGAATAAATATTGAGAGTAACTTGTAATAGTATAATGGAGAAAATAATCATTTATAGACAATGAGTAGATCCTAGATTTTGGATAATTGTTTCACTCATTCAGTAAATATTTGTAAGTTTCTTCCTGCTAATAGAGCAGAAAAATACACACACACACACACACACACTTTGTGGTATATAATTTTTTAAAATCTTGTATAGATCATAACTTTCTACTTGTTAAAGTTAATAAAATAAACCAAAACATTTTTATTCTCATTTCATATGGCAATTAAATTTTTATCACTTATATTTAGCATTCCTCCTTCAGCATCAGTATGAACTTACAGCCTTTTACAGTCTCAGCTGGTTTCAATTACCCATTATTATTGATATTACTACTTCTTTTTCATTTTTTCTTTTTTTGAGATGGAGTTTAGCTTTTGTTGCCCAGGCTGGAATGCAGTGGCACAATCTTGGCTCACTGCAACCTCTGCCCCCCAGATTCAAGCGATTCTTTCACCTCAGCCTCCTGAGTAGCTGGGATTACAGGTGCCCACCACCACGCCCAGCTAATTTTTGTGTTTTTAGTGGAGATGGGGTTTCAACTTGTTGGCCAGGCTGGTCTCCAACTCCTGACCTCAAGTGATCTGCCCGCCTCAGCCTCCCAAAGTGTTGGGATTATAGGCATGAGCCACTGCACCCAGCCTACTACTTCTTTTCTGATACACAAATCTTCATAACCTGTTCAGGGGAGGCCCCCTTATATAGTGTCTTCTGTCCTCCAAGCACTTCTATCCTTGTATCCTATCCAAACATCCTGATGTGTCAGATCCAACATAATTTTTTCCTGCCCTCAAACTATGGAGTCAACTATCCTCCAAATTTCCTGGTTCATATTAGTGGATAATAGTATTAGAGACTAAAAGCTGGATGCTAAGGTGCCCACATGAGATTTAGTTGAGAGCAAAAATGCTATCATTGATGTTATTGTTGCTTATAACAGAGCTAGATAAATATATGTTTTAAGGTTATGCATGTACATTGATTTTTTTCCCACTGATATACATTTGTATTACATTTCCCTACCCTACTTTTCTTGAATTATGTGGGATTTTTTTCCTATCACCATGGCATTCCGCTATGTAATTTAATGTGCCACCTTTGGTAGATATTTATATTAATTCCAATCTTTTGCTTTTAACAATTATGCAATGGAATCATTACAGGTAAACTTTACACATATTCATAATTATTATCTCAGAGCAATCTGCTTAAAGTTTTTTTGTGGATTTTTGTTTGTTTGTTTGTTTTGTTTTATTTTGTTTTTTTGAGACAGGATCTCACTCTGTCACCCAGGCTGGAGTGAAGTGGCACAATCATGGTTCACTGCAGCCTCTGCCTCCTGGGCTCAAATGATCCTCCCACCTCAGCCTCCTATAAGCATGCCCCCGCCACACCTGCCTTGTTTTTGCATTTTTCATAGAGAGGAGATCTTGCCATGTTGCCCAGGCTGGTCTCAAACTCCTGGGCTCAAGCAATCTGCCCATATCAACCTCCCAAAGTGCTGGAATTACAGGCATGGGTCACAGCTCCTGCCTGCTCCTGATCTATACAAGAAGGCAAGTTTTTGATGTTACTGCTGAACTACAGAAGGCCAGGATGTTCCTAAGTGGGACTTACTGGGATGGTGTGAAAAAAGCACAGAATCAGGAGTTAAATAGGGATTAAATATCTAGCTCTACATAAATCACTTAACTTCATTGTGTCTCAGTTTCCTCATTTGTAAAAATATGATAATGATAATTAGACTTTCCAGTTGAATTTAACAGTTTTAAATAAGGTTTTACAATAATTTCTCTCCAATCTACTTCACAGGAAATTGTTTTACGGGTTAATTAAAATAACCTGTTAGCAGTGCTTTGAACAGGGTAGAATAGACTGGAGGAGACAGATGGTTCACCTCATGACTGTCCTTTGTGCATGGGTCCACTTAGCCGTAGCTGCTTGGTTTCTCCTCATGCCCTCATTCTTGACCTCTTTAAACACTCATTCAGGGGTATCCACCACCATCTGAACATAAAGGTGATAAGTACATACATTATAGGGTATTGCTTACATCTGTCTTAGCTCCTCTTTGAAGTCTGTGCTAGTCACTTTGCAATGAGGTTTTATGGCTTTTATTATTGCTTCTGTGCAGTACACTGTGCTAATAACATCAAGTTGACTCCTTGGCAAGGAAGGTTGAATAGGCCCTGGAAGTTTCTGGAGGTCTTTATTTCATATAATATTGAGCACCTGAATTATTCACTCTGTATAAATAAGAATAAAATTCATTTCTATTTCAGAAATCTTGTATCTGAAGAAATAAGAGAGAATGCTGAGAAAATGTTGGATCAGGCCTACTTTGAAAGTAAGAAACTAGGCATTAGAATCAATGATGCTGTTTTTTCCACTGAATAAGGTTAACCCCCAACAGGCATTTTTCCCCTCAACCCCTTAGAAATATCCCTCCTGAATACATCTGTATTACTTGCATCAGGAGTTTCAGTTACTTGGGTTCACCACAGCCTGTCAGTAGTTAGTCGAAAGTAATTAATTCAAGAACTATCCATCACAATTACCTTAGATATTTACTTCACCCTCCTACAAATCTCAGAATATTTCAAGGCCCCCTTTACTCCACTGAAAAGCTTTTCAGTGGAGAAAACAGTATCATTGATTCTGATGCCTAGTTTCTTTTCTGAGGTTAGAGGGTTTGACCTGATTATCTAAATTTGTGAATTCTTCTGCTCTTTGAAGAAAAATTTATAGAGAAGAATAAACTAGTTGCTGAGAATACCCTGGATCATTTTTTTAAGAAAACAAATTGATCTATTAAAATTATATTTCCCCTCACCATCCCAACGCAGACCTTAGTAATAATCCTTTGCCACTTTCCACAAAGTCCTGCAAGAGGGATGTCTTAGCTCGTTTTCTGTTGTTAAAACAGAATACCACAGATTGGATAATTTATAAAGAAGAGAAGTGTATTTGGCTTACAGTTCTGGAGGATGGGAAGTTCAAGAACATAGCCTTCATCCCATGGCAGAAGACATCATATAGTGAAAGAAGGCAAGAGAGAGAGGGTAAGAGTTCATGAGACAGAAAAAAGAGGGCCCAACTCCTGAGATAGCTAGTCCACTCCCACAATAATGGCATTAATCCATTCATGAGGACAGAACCCTCATGACCTAATCACCTTTTAAAGGCCCCACCTCCCAACATCATTACACTGGCAATCAAATTTCAACATGAATTTTTTTTTATTTTTAATTTTTGTGAGTACATAGTAGATATATATATTTATGGGGTATGTGAGATATTTTGATATCTCAGGCATGCAATACATAATAATCCTATCAGGGTAATGGGGGTATCCATCACCTCAAGCATTTATCTTTTGTGTTACAAACAATCTAATTACACTCTTTTAGTTATTTTAAATGTACAATTAAATTGATTTTTTAACTATAGTCACCCTGTAATGCTAGCAAATACTAGTTCTTATTCATTCTTTCTATTTTTTGCACCCATTAATCATCCCCACTCTTCCACCCCCGCAATAACCCTTTCCAGCCTCTGGTAACTGTCCTTCTACTCTCTCTCTCCATGAGTTCAATCGTTTTAACTTTTTTTTTTTTTTTTTTTTTGAGACGGAGTCTTGCTCTGTCACCCAAGCTGGAGTGCAGTGGCCTGTTCTTGGCTCACTACAAGCTCCGCCTCCTGGGTTCATGCCATTCTCCTGCCTCAACCTCCCAAGTAACTGGAACTACAGGTGCCTGCCACCACACCTGGCTAATTTTTTTTTGTATTTTTAGTAGAGACAGGGTTTCACTGTGTTAGCCAGGATGGTCTCCATCTCCTGACCTCGTGATCCGCCTGCCTTGGCCTCCCAAAGTGCTGGGATTACAGGCGTGAGCCACCGCGGCAGGCCAATCGTTTTAACTTTTAGCTCCCACAAATAAATGAGAGCATGTGATGCTTGTGTTTCTTTGCCTGGCTTTCCTTGCACTTAGCTATAATGACCTCCAGTTCCATCCATGTTGTTGCAAATGACAGGATCTCATCCTTTTTATGGCTGAATAGTAATTATATCTAAGTACCACATTTATCTTTACCATTCATCTGTTGATGGACACTTGGGATGCTTCCAAAATCTCGGCTCTTTTGAACAGTGCTGCAATCAACATGGGAGTATAGATACATCTTCAATATTATGATTTCCTTTCATTTAGGTATCTACCGAGTGGTGGGATTGCTGGATCATAGAATAGCTTTATTTTTTGTTTTTTGAGGAATCTCCAAACTGTTTTCCATAGTGGTTGTACTAATTTACATTCTCACCAACAGTGCACGGGAGTTCTTTTTTCTCCACATTCTCATCAGCATTTCTTATTGCTTGTCTTTTGGATAAAAGTCCTTTTAACTGGGGTGAGATGATATCTCATTGTAGTTTTGATTTGCATTTTGCTGATGATCAATGATATTGAGCACATTTTCATATGCCTGTTTGTTGTTTGTATGTCTTCTTTTGAGAAATGTCTATGTGCATCTTTTGCCCATTTTCTTTGATGGGATTATTAGATTTTTTCCTATTGAGATGTTTGAACTCCTTACATATTCTGGTTATTAATCCCTTGTCAGATGGGCAGCTTGCAAATATTCTCTCCCATTCCGCTAGTTGTCTCTTCACTTTGTTGATTGTTTCCATTGCTGGGCAGAAAGCTTTTTAACTTGATGTGATCTCATTTGTCCATTTTTGCTTTGGTTGCCTGTGCTTGTGGGATATTATTCGAGAAATCTTTGCCCACTTCCATGTCTTGAAGAGTTTCCTCAATGTTTTCTTTTAGTAGTTTTGTAATTTGAGGTCTTACATTTAAGTCAAGCTTGTCCAACCCATGGCCTTGGGCTGCATGCAGCCCAAGATGGCTTTGAATATGGCCCAAAAGAAATTCGTAAAGTTTGTTAAAAATTATGAGTATTTGTGCAATCTTTTTTTTAGCTCATCAGCTATCATTACTGTTAGTGTATTTTATGTGTGGTCCAAGACAATTCTTCTGATGTGGCCCAGGAAAGCCAAAAGATTGGGCATTCATTTCTCTGCTTTTTAACTTTTGTTGTTTCTATTTATAGCTTAGTGCAGCATCTATGTCTTGAAAATTTGTTATAGTTGTTGTTTTTGATTGGTTCATCTTTTTGTCTTTCTACTCATAATATGAATAATTTACCCAACACAATTACAGTGTTATAATATTCTGTATGTTTTTTGTTTCTTTTCTCTTGCTGCTTTTGGGATCCTTTCTTTGTCTTTGATCTTTGGGTGCCTTGAGGTTCTTAAATCTGCTTGGTGTTCTATAAGCTTCTTGTACTTGGATATTTATATCTTTCTCTAGGTTTAGAAAGTTCTCTGTTATTATCCCTTTGAATAAACTTTCTATCCGTATCTCTTTCTCTGCCTCCTCTCTAAGGCCAATAACTCTTAGATTTTCCCTTTTGAGACTATTTACTATATCCTGTAACCATGCTTCATTGTTTTTTATTCTCTTTTCTTTTGTCTCCTCTGATTGACCTGTCTCCTCTGAATAACCTGTCTTCAAGCTCACTAATTCTTTCTTCTTCCTGATCAATTCTGCTATTAAAAGATTCTGATGTATTCTTCAGTGCATTTTTTAGCTCCAAAATTTGTTTGATTCTTTTTAATTATTTCAATCTCTTTGTTAAATTAATTTCTTTGAGTTTCCCCAAAATAGCTATTTTGAATTCTCTGTCTGAAAAGTCACATATCCCTCTTTCTCCATGATTGGTCCCTGGTACCTTATTTAGTTCATTTGGTGAGGTCATATTTTCCTGGATGATCTTGATGCTTGTGGATATCTGTCAGTGTGTTTTGAAGAGTTAGGTATTAGTTTCGTCTTCACAGTCTGGGCTTTTTTGTACCTGTCCTTCTTGGGAAGGCTTTCCATGTATTCAAAAGGACTTGAATGTTGTGATCTATGTGGTATCTGCATTGGGGTCACCCCAAACTCAGTAACACTGTGGTTCATGCAGACTTGTGGAGATATCACCTTTGTGGTCTTGGGTAAGATATGGAAGAATTCTCTGGATTACCAGGCAGGGACTCTTGCTTTCTTCCCTTACTTTCTCCCAAACAAAGGGAGGGTCTGTCTCTGTGGAAAGCCACCTGGAGCTGATGGTGCAGTGATACAAGCACCACTGTGGCCACCACTGCTGGGACTGTGCTTGGTCAGACTAGAAGCCAGCATAGTATTGAATCTTGTCCAAGGCCCTCTGTAGCCACTGCCTCACTACCGCCTATGTTCACTCAAGGCCTTGGGGTTCTACAATCAGCAGATGGCAAAACCAGCCAGGCCTGTGTCCTTCCCTTCAAGGTGGTGAGTTGCCCCAGGGAAATCCATAGGTACCATAGAGGTGTCAGGGACTAGAGACAAAAACCTTAGAAGTCTGTTGGTGTTCCATTGTTTGCAGCTGAACTTGTACTCAAACCACAAGATGCAGCCCTTCCCACTCTTCCTACCACTTTCCAAAGGAAGAAGAGCCCCACTCCATGACCACCACTACCATAGGCCCATGGGGAGTACTACCAGACTACCACCAGTATTTCCTTAAAGCCCAAGAGCTCTTCAGTCAGCTTGTGGTGAATGCTGACAGGCCTGTGACTCACCCTTCGGAGCAGTGGGCTCCCCTCTGGTCCACAGCAGATCCAGAAATGCCATCCAAGAGACAAGTCCTGGAACTGGGGACTCTAAGAACCCTCTTGGTGCTATATGTCCCTGTGGCTGAGCTGGTAGCTAAAGGCTGTATGTCCCTGTGGTTGAGCTGTAGCTAAAGTGCAAGACAAAGTCCCCCTCAGTTTTCCTTCTGCTTTTCTCAAGCAGAAGGAGTCTCTCACCATAGCTAATGCAACTGGGAATGTGCTGGGTCTCACCTGAAGCCAGCACATCTCAGTCTCACCCAAGGCCCATGCTGTACTACCAGGGTATCACTGCTGGTTTCAGGGTATCCAAGGTTTCTTTGGTCAGCAGGTGATGAATCCTGCCAGGACTGAGTCCTTCCTTTCAAGGCAGCAGTTTCCCTGCTGGCCCAGGGTGTGTCTAGATATGTTGTCCAGGAGCTAGGGCCTGGAATGGATGCCTCACAACTCTGCCCAGTATGCTATACTGTGGCTGAGCTGATATCCAAGATTCAAGACAAAAGTCCTCTTTACTATTCCCTCTCCTCTTCTCAAGTAGAAAGAAGAAGGAGTGGCTTTTGTTGCTGTGAGCTTTGCTGCCTGGGGTTGGGGAGAGGTGGCGCAAGCACTTTCTTAGCCACCCCGGGTGGTGTCTCACTGGGTCACAGGTCCCCCAAGTCCCACTGGCTCCAAGCCCAGAACGGCACTGGGAATTGCAGTCCTTGTGGCCTAGATAGCCTTTCATGTTTATTTAGGACCCCAGAGAATTCAGCCTGTGGTGTCAAGGCTTGTGGAAACTCAAATTCTGACCTCTGGGATGGGTGATTCCCTTCCGGCTAGGGCTGGTCCAAATGCTCCCTCTGTGGATGAGTGTTGGCTGACCTCAGCCTGCTTTTGCTTTCCACTGTGACAGGGCAGCACTGAGTTCAATGCAGGGTCCCACAGTTGTTGTGCTGAGTCTCCCCTAAGCACACAGATTCTCCATGCTGTGCAGCCGCTGCTAAATGGGGGAGGGGGTGGCATCAGCTATTCAAGACTCTCTTTCCTACCCTCTTCAGTGCCTCTTTCAGCTATGTAAAGTTAACTTTCAGTTATGTTAAGTTAAAACCAGGTACTGTGATTGCTCACCTGATTTTTTGTTCTTACGAAAATGCTTTTTTGTATAGATAGTTGTTCAATTTGGTGTTCCTCTGTGGGAGATGATCAGCGAAGGCTTCTATTTGACCATCTTTCTCTACCCTCTCTCACTATGAGTTCTGATGGGGATATTCGGACCCTAGCAAGGGACGAACTTGGCCTGGAAGTAGCCAGTGTAGAAAAAATGAATGAAAACATAGTTTTGCTGAGAGAAGTGGTCTCTGCCTGTTGCCTACACTCTAAATTGCCTGCAGATGTTATAGTTTAGAACCTTGTAGCAGGGGCTTTAGGCCTTTCTCAAGTGTTTTCCCTTAAAAGCTCTCTAGCAGTGAGCAGAAAGAGAGGCTAGTCCCTAGGGGAAAAAACTGATTAAAGGTGGTATCTTTCCATAGAGGGCTATTGATTCAAAGTGCCCCATGCAGTGGCCATGAAGCTTAGGGACAGAGAGAACAGAGAACTCAGGCCTGCAGGAAAAAAAAGAAAAACTTCAGGCTTAAAGTCTATTTAAAAGTAAGCTTCTGACTATGGCTATTCATATCTGGGATCTACAAGAATCCAACTAACTAGAAACCTACTAAGGAGGTTCGTGGAAGCTGCAAACACATGCTGGCCTCGCTTGCTGTCAGCCAGTTGCTAACTACTCAGCCTTCAGGCTCCTTAATCCACCTCAAAAGGAGATAGTTTATAAAATCTGTATAGGAATGGAATGCTCTCCACTGACCAAATATTCATAAGATGTGGCTTTGGGGGATAATGAGAAGATTCTCCCATACAGCAGAACCAGGACTGACAGACAGGTGGCTCAACCAAGGAAGTGACTCCACTGTCAGCATAGAGTACTCACCACTCCTGCCCAGCAGGATTCTGCATGTGCCATGACCACTGACAGCTCTGTGTGTCATGTTCATAGTGTAGTCATTCTACTTCTCCACACACTGTACACCGAGAATGTAGAAGGCAGATTAATTCCATGACTCCATGGGGACCCCATATAGGAACTTGACAGGAATAAAAATCACTCAAGCTGATTGCAAGAATTGAGTTTAACCTGAGGGAAGGAATAACTCCTTCTAAACCAAGTATATATTTGATGAAAAGATTGAGTAGGGGTACTGGGAACCCAAAGAGATGAATTGAGGCAGATAATAAAAGCCAGAGTCAACTGCAGAAACATAAACTAGCTATTTTAAGCAAAGGTATTTATTTAATGCATGGGATTAGAAATTTACAACATTTTAGGTAGGGGCAAGCTCCAGGCTAGGTCTTCAAAAATAACTCCCAGAATGACCCTGCAGAAGTAACCACCAGAGATATCATTTCTGCCACCATAATTGGAACTGTTGGCTTCAGAAGCATGTACCAGGGATCAGGTAGCTGCTGCCACCACCGCCACTACTGCTAGCTCTAGAACTATGCTGACTCTCTTAGATGTGCATGCTCTACATCAGGCACATCCTTACCCATGAAGCTAGCGACTTGCCACTGAAATGCTGGCACAGAAAAAGCCAGTGCTTCTCTGCCTGACTGTGCCTGCCAGAAGAAAGAATCGAAAGAAATAGCAGAATTCCTTTCATCCCATCACTTCCAGGTCCCAAATCTTGCACAAGTGCATCTGATTAGCAAAAGCTAAATCACACAGGAACCTAGTTGGGAGAAGTAATTTTTAGCTCCCTAGCCTCTGCAGTACAAAAAGGTACACTAAAAGGAGGGTAGAGTCAATGTTTAGTGAGCTAGTTGACCTTATCCCCCATGCATGTACTGTAGGCTGGCTTACTTCAAATTAATTCCCTGCCCCATTCCCTTTTGCCTTCCTGTACATTAGAGGCTGGAAAGATAAATCTATCAATTCTTAATCAATTCTCCCACCTCTTTTGCAACTGGAGGTGCTCTGTGAAACAGTCTGACCAAGAGGATGTGAGCAGAAGTTTGATATGTGGTTTTGGGAAAGTACTGTTTCTCCCCTAAATGGAGAACAAACTAGCTGATGCAGGCTTTTGCTCTTCCCTTTTCTTCCTGCCTAGGATGAGACTGTGATGCCTGGATGTACAACCATCTGTTGACCATAATACTGAAAGCCAACAAACTGAGAACAATGGAGCAAAAAGAAAAAGCCCAAGTCCTTGATTACATTCAGCAACTGCAAATACCATAGATTGGCATTTGCATTAATTTCTTGTTATATAAGAAAAGTGAACCCCTATTTTCAAGCTTTATTTAGTTTTCAAATACTTGCAACCCACATTCCTAAATGATACACAGACTTTCCTGTTATAGAAAGATTATGAAGATTGTATATCTTATATGAGAATACTTTTTTGAAGTGTTGTTACATAAACAAATATTTTGAAGCATCTACCAAAACTATATTTAATAAAATATATACAGGGAATATTCATGTAGATTTACCCACATATTTACCGTATCCATTGCTTTTCCCAAGTTTCATCTGGGATTGTTTTCCTTCTGCTGGAGAACACTCTTTTGTATTTCCTTTATTGACAAATTCTGTCAATTTATAGTAGTCTGAAAATGCTCTTATTTTACTTCATTTTTGAGGGGTATCTTCATTGGGCATAGAATTCTAGGTCGGTAGTAATTTTCTTTTAGCATTTTGAAGATATCACTGCATTTATTCTGACTTTCCTATTTCTGTTAGGAATTCAGCTGTAAGTTTAATCTTAGGGCTGTTCCTTTATATTTTTTATTCTGTGGCTGCTTTTAAGACTTTTTTCTCATTGATTTTTAGTACTTTTGTCGTCACGTGCATAGGCATGGTTTTCTTTGTACTTTTTTCTGCTTTGAATTTTTTTCTTTGTGGCTTTTCTGTTTGTATAGCTATTTTAAGCATGGTTATTTTTAAATCATTGGCTGATAACTTCAGTATCTGGATCTTCTGTGGATCTGTCTCTATTATCTGTTTTTATTCTTAGTTTTGGATGAAGTCTTGTCTTGATGTATACTGAGTATGAAAAACCGAAGAGATAATTTGTGACCCTGAGTGATGTTATCTTATTTCGTAGAGGATTTGCTTTTGCTCTGGAGGGAATGGGCCTAGTGCTACACTTAATCTATTCAAGTATTAAAATTATTAAAAGTGGCTTCAGTCCCTGAAGTCAGTGATTCTCAATGCTGGATGCACATTAGAACTACACAGGAAGCTTCACAAATATGCATGTGCCTGGACTCCACTTCAGAGATCTGACTCTACTGATCTGGAATGAGGCATTGATTTTTTCGGGGAGAGTAGTTTTTAAAAACATTTTTTGAAATAATTATGGAATCACAGGAGGTTACAAAAAATGCACTGAAAAGCTCATGTAGCCAGCCCTTCCCTAAAGCTTACCCCATTGAATGCAAACATTTCATACAACTATAGTACAGTGTCAACACCAAAAAACTAACATTGGCACAGTCCATAGAGCCTATTCAGATTTTCCCAGTTATACATGGACTTGTGTACGTGTGTGTGTGTGTGTGTGTGTGTGTGTGTGTGTAGCTCTATGCAATTTTTTCACAACTGTAGCCTCCCTAAAAACCACCACAAATGAGATACTCAACTGTACCATCACTCCCTGTGTTATTCCTTTATAGCCACACCCATCCTCTCTCTTTTCTAACCCCAGCAACCACTGATCTGTTCTCCATTCCTGTAATTGTTCCATGATTGTTAGACAAAAGGAGTCATGTAATATGTATCCTTTGATTTTGATTCTTTTCACTCAGCATAATTTTGTGGAGATTTTTTGAACTATGGGACATTGATAAATTTTTTAATCTTTGTAGGTAATTCTCATGTTTATTCATGATTGAGAACCACTGCTATAAGGGTTGGTCCGTTTCTGGTTCACTGTTATACTCTTAGAGCATAGCCTTTAAAAGTCCCAAAGAAAAGGCTGAGGTGTTTTCCAGGGTCACTCCTCCTTCGTGGGCTTTTTCTAGCTCAAGAATCTTGCCAAAAGTTCTGCTCAACTTCTCATGCACTTAGATACCTTTCACTCTCAGAATTAGCAATTGCCTTGAAAGAAATGGAGACCAAATGCCCAGCTCCCCTCTGTAAACTGCCTTCTTCTTTTGGATTCTTGGCCCTGTAAATTCTCACTCTCTCAGTGACTTTCTGATGTCTTTGAACAGATGTTTATTTTATATTACATCCATTTTATGTGATTCTTATCAATGCCAGGATTACTCCAAAATAACCTAGCCAGCTATTGTCAAAGGTAGAACTCTATCGAATAATATCTAAGTAAAAGTAAAAAAGATTAGTCCTAGAGAAAATGTATAGACTAAAGGGAAGGTAATAGTAAACTATGAGGAAGAATTGGTCATAGAGTATCTGATCATAAGGTTTTAATACTTGGTATAACTAAACCATAAATTTGTCTGTGTTGTATTTGGCAATGCTTTGATATTAAATTTTAGTTTCTATTCATTTTATCACTACATTACACTTAAATAAACGATATTATTTCATATATTTGGTCTTCAAGGGGAAGACGGCTATCTCTTAAGACAAAATGGCAACTGAATTCCTAAACAAATTATTAAACAGATTGAAACAATAGGCTGAAAACATTTTTATTTGCAAAACTTAGTATTTGTTAAAAGAGAAAACAATTTTCTTATCATTCCACACTAGATTTAAATAGAAAATGCCAAATTTGGAGGACTAAGCATAATTTATATAAAACTGGAGTTGAAAGGAGTGCATGACAACGTATAATGGAGATTTTTCTGCCCTTGCCACCCCCGCACCCCCTGAAGAAAGGAAATGAGAGAGCTTGAACAGCAGTTAGAGGATATTTTGGAAGGAACCAAATAAAGCATAGACTTTTTACCTTAGAACCATTCCCCTTACCTGCTCCATTATATACATGCCACCCACCTGGAGTTAAATAAAGCCCAGATGGAGAGAGTATCATAGAAACATCCAGAGAGCTTTGAGGGAATCCCAGCCAAGGAGACTGCAGAACTCATAGGGAAGCCTAGAGTTAAGTGAGTTCAGCCAGGATTCTGAGAAACTCACTGCCTGGGTGGTAGAAGAGCCCCACTGAAGGAGGCGTGTAGACAGATGGGCCTAAGAGGCGCTTGGCAGAGTCTCACAATCCTGGGTAGTTCCAGAAGGCGCTGAAAATTCCTGAGCTCCCAGTGGAGGTTAAAAAAAAGTGGTAAGAGAACCAGATGACAAAAGGAAGTTTGGGATGGGGTTCAAAAGGATCCCCAAGACCAGGGCAGGTGAGAACCAGTTATCCTCTCTTGTAGACATAGGCTGGCATGAGAACAAGAGGCTGCTGCCCCATGCCAGGACATTTGCTATGTCCCCAGGGTAACTTAGGTCACACACACATACATACCTGTCAAGAAGGTGGGTATTCTCAGATCTTAGGGTGGACTAGATATTTACTTCCAAGGAACTACATTTTAAACCAAACTTACTGAGTTAAAATATGAGGGAAGATTTAGTATTTTCCAGCATCAAAGAAAATGAGAGTCAAAAATTGAATTCGTTTATAACACATATGTTGTACAAATTTTAAACCACTGACTGCTTTTCTTTTTTTTTTTTTTTTAGTGTCAAGAACACTTAACATGAGATCTACCCCTTAACAAGTTCCTAAGGGTACATAGACTACAGTATTGTTAACTATAGGCTCGATATTACACAGCAGATCTCTGGAACTTATTCATCCTGCATAACTGAAACTTTATACATATTGAACAGCAACTCCCTATTTCTCCCTGCCCCCAGGCAAAATTACCATTCTACTCTCTGCTTCTTATGAGTCTGACTATTTTAGATACCTAATATAAGTGGAATCATGCAGTATTTATCCTGCTGTGACTGGCTTATTTCCCTTAGCATAATGTCCTCTAGCTTTACCCCTCTGTAGCTTTTCTTTTTCAGGAATGTTTTGACTCTTGTTCCTTTTTCATTCTACCTGATAAACTTTGAATCACTTTGTTAAATTTTCCAAAAACCCGTGGCAAGCTTTGATTACTTTACATAGGTCTATACAGTAATTTTGGGAATTATTTAAATTTAAAAAAAAAGTTTAACCTGTTAAAGTTGCAGCCAAAGGAAAGAGGAAATATGTAAAATCAATTGCATTTTTTTTTTTTATACATGAGGAGAAAATATTTGTTTTCCCAAGCCCAGTGTGGCCTTGGGACTCTGATGTGGGTTTGGTTCCTGGAAACCAGAGTTGGGATCAAGAACAGGGCAGGGCTGGCCTGAGGCTTTGGGAACATGAGACAAATACAGAAGCAATGGCAGTATTATGCGGAAAAGTCAGAACTGGGAACCAATAAAGCATACCCAGCTTCACATCCAGCAGGAACTAGGTAGAAAGGCAAATTCCACAGCAACTGGAACTGGAAAAATGGAACAGGTTCCTAAGGACAATTAGAAAGACATTTGGTAAGATCGCCTCAGATGGGCATGCAGAGTGCCAAGCCTTTATGAAATTTTGCCTGTACTTGGGGAAGAAGTTGTTATAGGGACTAAGTTTGTTGAGATGCTCAGGAAGACTTTCTCAAATAAGACTTTTTATAGATTGTACAGACATATGATGGAAATGTTTCTTATCCTCACAGCAAATGCAATAAATGAGTAATGGGTTTTTGATAGGTCATTATGGGGAAGGGGCATGGAGATGTGCTTTTCAGGTGTCCTGTTAGAAGAGCCTGTTGTGGAGAGTGTAGCTGACCAATAGTCTCCAGCCTCTCCCACCAATGACTGGTGGCACAGTGGGGATACTCAAATCAGGCCATTCCTGCCTGATGGGGATTCCTTTAATGGGCCGCTCTGGCTCAGGAACTCCCATCAGCCTGGCCAAAACTTGCTCAGAACTGCAGTATTTGAGACTCTTCCTACCCAGTCTTCTTTCCTTCTCTCTCTCCTTTCACATGTGTCAAGCTGATATTGTGGTCTGAAAATGATTCCTACTTCAGCTCCCTACCACTTTATCCTTCACAGGCATTTTCCCAATAAGTCTCCTGTATATCTAATCCCACCTTGGCTTCTGTTTAGAGGAGTCCATTTGACACAATTGTCTAAGTGGTTTAGTATTTCCTCTGTACTCTACTCCCACCCACACACATCTGCATACCTGTACATTTATCAAGCACTTAGGTACCTTATGCACTTAAGGTATTATGCTGATTAACACATATTTATTATTGTATTTACTCCTTGTAAAGAAGTGCACAGTTTAAAATGGTTAAAATGGGCCAAGAGCAATGCTCACACCTATAATCCCAGCACCTTGGGAGACTGAGGCAGAAGGATTACTCGAGCCCAGGAGTTAGAGACCAACCTGGGCAACATAGGGAGACCCCCACCCTGTACCTACAAAAAAAATGTTTTAAATTAGCCTGGCATGGCAGCGCATGCCTATGGTTCCACCTACTCAGGAGGCAGAGGTAGGAGGATCGCTTGAATCCAGAAGGCTTCAGTCAGCCAGGATCATGCAACTGCCCTCAGCCTGGACAACAGAGTGAGACCCTATCTCAAAAAATAAAATTAAATAGAATAAAGGCTTCAGTGAGCCAGGATCATGCTAATGCCCTCCAGCCTGGACAATGGAGTGAGACTCTATCTCAAAAAATAAAAATTGGCCGGGCGCGGTGGCTCAAGCCTGTAATCCCAGCACTTTGGGAGGCCGAGACGGGCGGATCACGAGGTCAGGAGATCGAGACCATCCTGGCTAACACCGTGAAACCCCGTCTCTACTAAAAATACAAAAAACTAGCCGGGCGAGGTGGTGGGCGCCTGTAGTCCCAGCTACTTGGGAGGCTGAGGCAGGAGAATGGCGTAAACCCGGGAGGCGGAGCTTGTAGTGAGCTGAGATCCGGCCACTGCACTCCAGCCCGGGCTACCGAGCAAGACTCCGTCTCAAAAAAAAAAAAAAAAAAAAAAAATTAAAATAAAATAAAAAATAAAGCAGTTAAAATGGCAAATTTTAGGTTATACATATTTTATCACAATTTTAAAAAGTAGAAAATCTTGGTGTCTCAAGAAAATAAAATGTCTTCTTATTTAGACGTTTATATTGTTGGAAATTTAAACAAGAGAAAATACTATAGTTTGCATGTTTTCTATGCAAATATTTCTATGACAATTTCCCCAAATGTGTGTTTATTGTGTTCACATACTCTGATTTGTATAGTAATTATAAGCTCATTAAAGTAATGCTTCTCAGGAAAACAAAACAAAACCGAGGATATAGCCTTAGACTAAACTCAGTTCTTTCTTTTTGATCCAAGATGAGCTGCACAAGTATTCAGCTTTCTGATAGATATAATGATAAATTTTAGAATCTGCAGGATTGGCTGGACAAACAAGACTCCCATGTGTCATTCCAAATAGGCTTCCTCTCTTTGATGGGGCAGTTCAATGTCAAGGTCTCTAAAAAGTACTAGAGGGCAGGTACTCTATGTCTTACTTAGGTTAGACCCCCGATAATGTAGAGAGCATACATGTTAATGCAACAGTTGAGTTCTTTCTAGTGGGATTTGAGGAGTAAAATCAAGCCTTTTACCTGGAAAAATGGATATCCCATCTCCCCACAGAGATGGACTGAGAGAGTGCCCACTGACAAAGCCAGAAAACTGGTTTTATTTGAGCATGGGAGTGACTAGCCAAGTCACTGAAGTGTTTACGTCACACTCAGAGCATGGTAACGGTCTCTTAGTATAATTGAGCAAGCACTGATTTAGGACCTTGCATTGTATATGATGAGTATTGAGAGCTGGGATTTTATGTTTCTGCTAGTTCTTGGATATTATATTAGTCTGAAAAGCAGGTGCCAATTTGGGATTAAATATGCAAAGATTGGTGGGTTATAGTGGCATGCACCTGTAATCCCAGCTACTAGGGAGGCTGAGGCACGAGAATTGCTTGAACCTGGGAGGTGGAGGTTGCAGTGAGCTGAGATTGTGCCACTGCACTCCAGAGCCTGGGTGACAGAGTGGGACTCCGTCTCAAAAAAAAATGCAAAGATTATATTTCTTTCACCATTTGTGAAAGAAAATGAAGAGGGAGCCAGACAAGGCTGGGTGAGCATCAGCTAATGAAGGAAGTCTGACACTAGGTGAAGGAGAGAGAGAAGGTAGGTTGAGTAGAAGCATCCTACACTGCTGGAGTCTAAGAAAACTTCAGTTAGGCTGTTTGGGAGTCCCTAAGCCAAAGTAGCCATCAGAAGACTCCTGTGCCTCTGAGATATGGGACTGTTAGTATCCCTCCTGCACTTTGTCATCGGCTAGGAGCAGCCTATGGGAAGCATGGCCTGGGAACAAATGTGATGATGGATTTCAGAGTCAGGAACTGGACCCTTAATCAATTACACTCTATGTAGTTGGAGGTCTAGTAGGCACATACTCATGGAAGTCATTGAGATAGGAGAGAATCATGACAGCAGAAGAAAGAGGGCCCCAGCTACCCTCCTGGGCAGTCTAGGAATTACTCTAGTCTCTCTAAAAATCTCAAAACTGAACCTGAGTAGAGACAGAATTAAAGGTTCGAACTGTGCAGTGGGATTCCCCTCTTTCATTCCTTTCTCTGCACAATACTTTATGTGTAGCAGTGGCAACTGCGCATGTTACCGGTTCTCCAAAAGCCGAACTTTTTATTTAGCCTTCCCTTTTCCCTTTCCTTTTCTCTAATTTTTTTTCTACTTCTTTTTGCCTCTCTTTCATTTCATATTTGTGCCTTAGATGTGCTCCCACTACCCCAAGCTAATAAGAGATTGCTACCCTTGTTATTTACGATGTTAACTTGGTCCAAACGTGAGTGTGATTAATAACCTCAGATGCCATTTCTGACCAGGTCCCAGACCTTGAGGCAAGTTGACAAAGGGCAGATGGGAACATGGTCTCCAGTAACTGTTGGCTGTCATCACCACTTTCCTCCATCTCATTTTCTCTCTTCTTCCCTGTTTTTTATACCATATCCACTCTACCTCTACACACACTCACCCTTGGGCGCTCACATTCCTATAATCTTCCTGCTGCATTGCTATTTTGCTCTCTCTATAATTTTCCCTCATGGTCCCAGACCTGGCATCCAAGGGCAAGAAATTAAAAAATCCAGAAGCCACCTTTCCCAGTGTACTTAGTCCTGGTACTTGTAGCTCCCTACACTAGATCCCAGGATCACACTTTCCTTAGGTTCTAACTCTGTTCAAGATGCATATAAATTCTCTATGGTGGGCAGTCACTGGGCTGGGAGAACAGAGGAAAAGGGGCCGTGTAGCCAGAGCCAAAGTATACCAGACAGCACTGGCTATGTAGCAATGCCAGGACTGCAGCAGAACTGAGGGAAGACCTGGTAATATAAAAGCCTGGCACCTTGAAAGAGCTCTCTGGAAGTCAAGATTCGTAAAATTATATTACGTTAGAGCCTTTGAAAAGCTCTCCTGCCCTATGCAAATGTTCCATTTTATCAACATTACAGATTGTGCTCTATGTGGCTGAGATATCAGAGAAATGGGAAGCTTATTTGTTATTTTTGTCAATAATACCTAACAATTATTACTATATTCTTAACTACCTCATTTAATCCTCACAGCAATCCTAAGGGGTAGATACCATTATTACACTCTTTCTACAGTTGAAGAATATGAGGCTTATAGAAAATAAAGAACGTCCCTGAGTTCACACAGCTGGTAAGTAGCAGACCAGGACTCAAACCAGGAGCTCCACGTACTGTCCTGCAAGCTGTGCACTGGACAACTCCTGGGGTTGCTATTCACAGACCATGATGTGAATGGTGCTTCTTGGAGTTGTATAGTGCAGCAGCCCTGACCAAGCAAGAATGCTTAAGCACAACACTGGGGTTTTGAGAAAATGCATGTAACAAGAGAAGAGTTTTTTAAATGTATCTAACAAGAGATATACTCTTTAAATTAAAAATTAGGCTGGGCACGGTTGCTCACACTTGTAATCCTAGCACTTTGAGAGGCTGAGACAGGTGGATCACCTGAGGTCAGGAGTTCAAGCCCAGCCTGGCCATCATGGCAAAACCCCATCTCTACTAAAAATATAAAAATTAGCTGGGCATGGTGGCGTGTGCCTGTAGTCCCATCTACTCGGGAGGCTAAGGCACAAGAATCGCTTGAACCCAGGAGGCGGAGGTTGCAGTGAGCCAAAATTGCACCACTGCACTCCAGCCTAAGTGACAGAGCGAGACTTTGTCTCAAAAAAATTAAATTAAATTAAATTAAACTAAAACTTAGACATTATAGAAGAATCAGGTTGCTTAGATTGCATTTAAGCACATATCCATGTTGTGCTTAGACATTTTACTACTTTGTACTCTGCAGACTTTAGCTGCTATTTATATCCTGCCAGATTTCATAGTTTTACCTTCTGGATTTCTAAAGAAAATGGGTAGAGTTCAGAGAAGCTAATGACGACTCTTTCTCCCTAATGTTTTGCCTGAGTATGGATCTTGGGACATCACTATCTACTTCATATCAGAAAAGAACAGATGTGTTACTGACCTAAGCATTCAGCAGTTTACCTAGCAGTGCTAAGTTTGGAGTGTTTTGTGTAACTCGGTGCTGTTGACCAGGGTCTAGCCAAAAGCATGCTGGCAGCAGTTCCCAAAGCCTGTGCTTTCTCTCCTGGGAAAGGAGGGTTATTCTAGAAAGCAATTTAGTGTCCCTAAAATTACACCAAGCACTAATTTATAGGTGATATGCCAAAATCAGATTTAGATCTAATTCCTGCCTATTAGAATCTGCCATAAAATAAGAAAAGATATAAACCTAGAAGAGAAACAGGAGTGTACAGAAAGGAGGAGGGGAGAGAGGGAGAAAGACGTGTAGAAACAGAAGAGGAAAGAACCAAAGTCTTCAGTTTACCCTGGAAAGTGGGGGCAGGGAGTAAGGTGGGTGATAAATCTACCATCCTATTCTCACCGCATTTGTGGGATTGCCAGCATGGGAGGGAAGCACAGACCTTGGTCTTGTGTCTTGCCCATGAATATATATTTACATTTTTTTTTTTTTTTTTTTTTGAGACAGAGTCTTGCTCTGTCGCCCAGGCTGGAGTGCAGTGGCCAGATCTCAGCTCACTGCAAGCTCCGCCTCCCGGGTTCACGCCATTCTCCTGCCTCAGCCTCCCGAGTAGCTGGGACTACAGGCGCCCACCACCTCGCCCGGCTAGTTTTTTGTATTTTTTTTAGTAGAGACGGGGTTTCACCGTGTTAGCCAGGATGGTCTCGATCTCCTGACCTCATGATCCACCCGTCTCGGCCTCCCAAAGTGCTGGGATTACAGGCTTGAGCCACCGCGCCCGGCCTATATTTACATTTTAAATAAAAAGTATAATTTCACAGTTTTGGTCAGTACCCTGTTTTACTAAAAGTACAGATCTGGATTTTCTTTTGGGGTAGACAGTTCTATTGGGGTTGGGTTAGGAATACTCTGAATGGTTCTTTAGTTATGCTAAAACCTAATCCAGAAAAAACAGGTATAGAACAATGTGAGCTAAAACTTTCCTGCTGGTTATTGTAAAACAATTGGTTTATTTTGGTGGAATCTTTTTGTGTTGTCTTCTCCAGTTTTCTGGGAACATTGAAGCTGCAGTTTTGAGGCTTGGGGAGTGGTGGGAGAGGGGATGCAGGAAAGAGTGAGAGATGACCCCAGCCAGGGAGACATGGCCAGGGACAGCCAGGGACTCCTACAAAGGAAGGTAGCCAGTAGGCTCTAGGAACAGAGATATCTGACATCGCACTTTGTGTCCTGTTCTGCCGTATAGTGGCCACCTATCTGTTGCCATTCCACCCACCAAAACCCTTTAAAAGGCTTTTGTTAATCATCACAATTTATTTATTTATTTATTTATTTATTTATTTATTTATTTATTTTGAGACGGAGTCTCGCTCTGTCGCCCAGGCTGGAGTGCAGTGGCCAGATCTCGGCTCACTGCAAGCTCCGCCTCCCGGGTTTATGCCATTCTCCTGCCTCAGCCTCCCGAGTAGCTGGGACTACAGGCACCCGCCACCTCGCCTGGCTAGTTTTTTGTATTTTTTAGTAGAGACAGGGTTTCACTGTACTAGCCAGGATGATCTCAATCTCCTGACCTCGTGATCCACCCGTCTCGGCCTCCCAAAGTGCTGGGATTACAGGCTTGAGCCACTGCACCCGGCCAATCATCACAATTTAGTATGAGATTTGGATTAACACTCATTGCCTTAGAGAATTCAAGTTTTAGAACAAAGAGAACTGGAGAAAGGGTCCAGCATGCTGGAGAAGCACTAATCAGATAGAGAAAAGTGGGGAGTAGGAAGGAGTCCAGAGTGTGTGAACATTCCCTGGCAGCCCTTGGAAACATATGAGAAGGGACTGGAGCGTGGGGCTTGAGTTACTTTATTTGAATATTAAAGGAAGGAAACCTGGATAACATGAAGACTACTTGGGTTTCCCTAGCCCGAATCCAGAGGGTGCAGCAAATATTAGCTAAAGCCAGCAGCTCTTCTTCCTGGGTTATCATGGGACCCTATCCCCATATGTTCCCTGTTCCTCTGCATTCTCCAACCTACCCTGCAAAAGAGACCCACAGAGGCTCTCTAGAGTTAATGTAGCTCTAGAAGAAGAAGGAGAGAGAAAAAGAAAACATGATAACAGGGAGAAAAACACCAGAAATGTTCTGAACTGCTTTTGAATGTGCATAACATAACTCCACCTTGAAAAGTAGCCAAAAAAAACTGAACAAACAAAAA
This sequence comes from Papio anubis, assembly GCF_008728515.1. NCBI lineage: Eukaryota > Metazoa > Chordata > Mammalia > Primates > Cercopithecidae > Papio > Papio anubis. The sequence continues at coordinate 64,055,497 of NC_044989.1, read as the reverse complement.
CTGGCAACAACAAGACAACTAAATCCATGAGCAATTAGCTATTACTGTTAAAACGCTAGCAAAACATCATTTCAGAGTTCCATCCAGAAGTCACTGGATTACTTGTTCAGGTTTTTGCAATGACTTTGCGTGTGGTGTGAAGTTCATACCTATCCCCAAGATCTCTGCCAGCCCTGTTCTGCCCTAGAGGACAAGCCCAAGCCCATGCCAGCCTCACCCCATGGTGAATAAATGGGTGTGTGAACATCACTTGCCAAATTCTGAAATACAACCATGTCAGTGAGAGACCACACACAAAAATAACAGACAAGTTTGTTCAGGGACCCACACATTTTCATAACAGTTTTCTTGGCGTACACTTGACATAAACTGCACTTATTTAATGCATACAATTTAAGTTTTAATGTATGCACCCCTGAAATCATCACTACAACCAAGATAGGGGCCCACCACTTTAAAAAACGTTTATGGGTGTTTCCAGGAGATGGTTCCATTTAGCCAAGTATCTCATTAGGTGAAATAAACTTCCCCAAAAATATTTAACAAAAGCATCTGCATTGTGATTACCTAAGCTGCTCTTTTTATGGGTCTGTTGGGCTATATTGGTGGGAAATTTGACAAGGTTCCAATGCTGATTTCCTTGATTCTCTAGCAAAAAATGTCTGTGGAATTGAGAGTGTGGTGTGGACATACTGACATGGGGTAGGATTCGTGGTGAGGTTCCGACACGTTCAGGATTGCAGCTCGCCATGTTAAGCAGATGAAAATGGTAGGGTAGAAAGAGAAGGAAGCGAAAAATGCCCAGCACTGAGAAAGCTTGGCCATAGCAGGAACTTCAAAAGATCCTGACAGCCAGGTGGTCACACTCTGGGAGAATCAGTCATTAGCACACAGTACTAAACTGTTTCCAGCCCGAAGGCCGCTGCACAAAATTCAGTTCAGCAGGATCATGTGCGAAATGAATTCACCAAAACAGTAGGAAAGTTTGAAAAGGAATAAAGTATTTCTTTCAAACTGGAGTTTTAAACATACATGGAGAACCAAAATTCTCAGTCACACGTCTTTGCTTTCAGAGATTCTCTGTTTCTGAAATACAGCAACTGGCCCTAGCAAAGAGAAATGGAAACACACAGCAAGCACTGAAATCAGCCTTCTAAATCCTAACTCCTTCCTCCTAGCAGTACAGCTCAAAAACTATTTGAATTTGCTCTATTTGAGCTCTTGCATTTCAGAAGAGTTATCTCCAGGTAGAGGACCTGTTTCATTTTCAGGAAATGAAAGGCATTTCATTTTCAAGGAATGAAAAAATGTCTGAAATGTTCTATTACTCATTTAAATAACATTAACATTCAGGAGGAATGTATGTAAAGGTCCTTAGTATCTAAAATTATGTCTTCATTTTGGAACACAGAAACTTCAGTGTAAATATCCTACCCTGAATTCCTCACTATGAATCACTATGGCAACACCACCACATGTTGTGCAGATGTCTGGCCAAAATCAGTTGTTGACTTTAAATCACAATTCCTAAAAATTTGGATTCACACATAGGAAATGACACCACCAAACCATACAATTTCTGTTTATAGTATCAAGTATCTTGGTAAAGGCTATGCAGGGATCTGCCTTCCCGTGTAGGGAAAGTCAACCTTTCTTGACACATCAAACTCCTATAGAGAATTGTCTGTGCTTATTCCCTCATGTCCTCCCCTAAGCCCTTCCTCCATGTCAACTTCTATAATATATGTGTACCAGCACCATGCTACTGAAATTGTTCTTGCCAAAACTCTAGCCACCTCCTAGTTGTCAAATTCAATAGTTTATTTGCAGCCAGTATCCTTCTTGACCTTTCTGTCACATTTGTGTAGTTGACCACTGCTGTGGGTTGAATTGGGTCCCCCAAAATCCATATGTTGAAGTCCTGACTCCTAGTATTTCAGTGTGTGATCTTATTTGGAAGCAGGATCATTGTATAATAGATGTAATTAGTTATGATGAGGTCATACTGGAATAGGGTGGACCCCCAATTCAATATGACTGGAGTCCTTATAAAAAGGAGAAATTTTGAGACAGACATGCACAGAGTGAAGATCGTGTGAAGAGGCACAGGGAGGATGCCATGTGAAGGCAGAGTTTGGGATGATGCATTTACAGGCCAAGGAACATCAGATTGCCAACAAACGACCAGAAGCTAGGAAAGAAGCCTAGAACAGATTCTTCCCTCGCAGCCCTCAGAAGAAACCAACCCTACTAACATCTTGATCTTGGATTTCTAACCTTGAGAACCATGAGACAACACATTTGTATTGTTTAAGCCACCCAGTTTGTGATAGTTGGTTACAGCAGCCCTAGTGAGCTAATAGAACCATCATTCCTTTAAACTCTCTTGTGCTAGGCTTCTGATAGAGAGAACACTCTCCTAAGAGATTCCATTAAGAGATTCCATCCAGCTCTACAATTATTTATTTCTTCTCAGTCCATCTCATTTTCTCTATCTGCTCCCTAAATGTATGTTTCCTAGAATGCCATTTTCATCCTCTCCATGCAGAGGCAGTGTAGTGTTGTGGTAAGAGCATAAGTTCTGGAGTCAGATCTTGTTGGGTGACCTTGGGCAATGTGTTTGATCACTCTGTTGATTCAGTTTCTCTACATGCAAACGAATAATTCCTACTTGAAAGGGTTATTCTAAGAAATAAACTATTATATATATATATATTAAGTGCTGAACATATAAGTGCTTAACGAACTTGCTGTAATTATTATCTTCTCTTCTTATTTTCACATTTTCTCTCTCATAATCTTGGTTTCTATTCTGGTAGTGGACATTTGTTATATCTTTTGGCTACACTGCACATTTCACCCCTTTCCCTGCATTAACAGCTTCTGCCTCCTATAATAGAGGACAGATTGATAGTCATGTTTCCAGCCTCACTTGCAGCTATGATGCAAGCATTTCAGTTGTACCCACAATAAACTGAGTTGGGAGCCTGTGCAGAAAGAAGGAGTCCCTCGTGGAGCTCTTTTGCCAGGGATGGAAGCAGCACCTCCAGTACCCAGGGGCAGTTGCAGCAGAGCTGATGGTAGTGTTCAATCCCACATATTGGCAGTGTCGATGGTACCAGCTGCAGAGACAGAGCCCAGCCCTGCAATGTGATTTGAGAATTGTTTCTTGTCATATAGTCTAATCTTGGATCTCTATCTTCCTGGACATTCTTCCAGCCACCCATTTTCACTAATAAATTATTTTCCTACTTAAACTAACCAGAGTTGGTTTCTGTTGTTTGAAACCAAGAACTCTGATGGTCACAACTTTGGTTTTAATGACCACTTATGTACAGATAATGCCTAAACTGAGATTGTCAGCTTCTACTTCCCACTTGGAATTCCATCTGGGCCTCTCTATCTGCATGTTCTAAAAATGACCTTAAGACAAACATGTGCATAAACAAAAGAAATGATTTAATTATCTCAAATTTCCCTAAACTGTATTTTCTCAATTTAATGAAATTGCTAGATGCTCAAATGCCCTTCAGTACTGCCTGGGTTAAAGGTGGGGTGGTTGTTGATATATGAGGGAAAATGTCCTCTTGACTTCTCAAACTGTGACGTATGTTTCTATTGAAAACATTTTTTAAAAATCCACAAGTACATGAAATGAACATCAATTATCAAATTTTAAAATTCCCATTCTAGTTGTTCCATGATAGCATGATCAAATATTTTTATCTAAATAGTGAAAGCGCAACATTACAACATCCAATTAATCTATAACCTCCGTCCAAATGTTTTAGTCACACAATAATCATCTTAGAAACTGAATTCACCATGAACTCTGCCCTGTTTCTCAAACTGTATTCAGTCATAAATACAGTTTCATAAATCACACCTACAAAATCTTAAATCCTCCTGTGTCCTTTCTCCATTTCTATTGCCAGGGTTCAAATGATCATATCTCATCTATAATCTGCCATTGCCACTTTATAGGAGTTTCCATCTCTGCTTCCTCTCTACTCAGACTGAGCCAGGCTGGGAGCCAACCCACACCAACGTTCACGATTGCTCTCCTCTCTCGTGTTTCCTTCTATTTATCTGTATCTAGTCCTAAGATAGAGAAGGAGTACGTTATGCAACTGGTTTTATAAAGTTCCAAATATGTGCTTCAAGTGTGAACCAGAGATCTTGAAGAAGTTAGCCTCTTTGTTCTCCAGTTCCCTTATAATAAAATTTCCCAAAATAATAGTCATCCTGCATTGTAGCTGCCAACAGTAACAGAGGACAAGGGGCAGGGTACAGGGAAGCTACCAATTAGTAGTTAAAATCGTTAGCCCTCCAAACACAAGATACTCTCCAGAATCTCTAGTCTACAGAAATTGTATGTGTGAGAGAAGCCCAAAAAAGCCAACAGATTATTGAGTTGTAAGGCAGGAAATGACCAATTGGAAGCAGGCATGACATAATATGGTCAGGCTGTTCACCTTGAGATATCTCATGGCTGGTGAGCTTTTGGTCTCTCAACAACAGTGGCATCTGTGGGGAAAGGTTTGAAAGTAAAGAGCACTGTTTTCGGACTCATGAAAGGAGATAACCTTTACTGACTACCTACTGTTGGGATGCAATTCTCCATGAATATTTTCACATTTCTGCACCGTTTGGGCTTTCTGAACAAAGAATAATGGCAAACTCGGTTAAAGAATGATTGAATGGCAAACATACCTAGGAAATTAGAGATATAGTACTGTTCTGGAGAGATTTAGAGGCTTATCTTTCCTGGAGCCACCTACCCTTCTCTCCAGGAGACATTTGCTTAAATTCCAGAGCAAAGATAAACTCTCTCTCTCTCTCTCTCTCTTTCTCTTTCTCTCTCTCTCATCTCTCTCTCTCTCTCTGGAAGAGATGATGGGCAGATACATCAGCAGCCCTTATATAAGCTCCAAGTCTCATGACTTTGGTGTTCCTCTCCTGTGCTGCAACCCTGGCTCTTATCGTGGGCTTAACATGGTAAGCTCTTACCATGTTGCTCTGCAGGGCTTGGGGAACCAGTGCTAAGATATTGTGTGAAAAATGAATGGTATGTTCTCTGATCCAGAGATCTCATGTTTTCTGTCAGAAATAGGAATTTGTGTGTGTATGCATACATACATATACATACATACACAAACAGACCATGTGGCAAACCTAGTACTATCTAATTTAATCCTCAAAAAACCCTGCAAGTGGTGTAAACTATTATTACCATTTACAGATGCGGAAATCAAAGTTCAGGGAGGTAGCTGTTTGCCTAAGGCCAATCTGATAGGTGGCAGAGCTATGTTTCAAATCCAGCTATTTACCACCAAAGTATGTGCTGTTTATACTCTAGTACTTTCTACTCTGTACTGGCTTGTTGTGGCACATAGGGCAAGTCATTTGACCTCTGTGTGCCTCATTTTCCCTGTATTTAACATGAAAAGATTAGATTATGTGACCACCGTGATCCATTCCAATTTCATCATTTTAAGATTTTATGCTTCCCCTCTTACCTTGTCTCTAAGTTCTCCCTAGAGGCAATTTCTTTCTTGCCAGCTGTTCTATTATGGATCCCTATGCACAACATATATACCTCTGCCTTCATATCTTTGTCCCAGTGATTTTTGCCATCCAGAAGCTCCCCTTACTGACTTCCACTCATCAAGGTCCTGTTCATCAATCAAGGGACAGGAATCACTGAGACAGCCTTGGTGATGGTTCTCCCCATAGCAGCCACTGTCTGCAATACTCATTTGCCTTGTATTGTATTTAGCATCTATTATGTCATCTACTATTTTATTTGTTTCATAGATAACTTCAAAACACAACGTCAGTGTATAGCTATTTTTCTCCATAGATTGACAACAGAACATTGTAACAGAAATTGTGTGTATATCAAAGATGATTCAAGCAATACATGTCATGAATGATACTTAAATATCCTTTTGTCTTGTTCAAGCATCAATAATTATAGCAGGCCGGGCGCGGTGGCTCAAGCCTGTAATCCCAGCACTTTGGGAGGCCGAGACGGGCGGATCACGAGGTCAGGAGATCGAGACCATCCTGGCTAACACGGTGAAACCCCGTCTCTACTAAAAAATACAAAAAACTAGCCGGGCGAAGTGGCGGGCGCCTGTGGTCCCAGCTACTGGGGAGGCTGAGGCAGGAGAATGGCGTGAACCCGGGAGGCGGAGCTTGCAGTGAGCTGAGATCCGGCCACCGCACTCCAGCCTGGGCGACAAAGCCAGACTCAGTCTCAAAAAAAAAAAAAAAAAATAATAATAATAATAATAATTATAGCAAGTATGTTCATTCTATCATTATTTTGACAAGCATGTATTAAGTCCCACTTTTTGCCATGCATTGTACTAGGTGATAAGAACGTTGTCATGAAAAATAGATGTGGTCCTAGCCTTCAAAAAGTTTACAGTCTAATGAGTAGGGTATGGAGGACAGACATTAACTTAATACTCACTAAGGAAACAGCATGTGGCAAGAGCCCAATAGCTTATAAGGAATTGAAGCCTCAATTCTGTAGTCTGAGAGGAAGTGAATACTACCAACAACTATTTGAGTAGGCTTAGAAGCAAATCCTCCCTAGTTGAGTCTTTAAATGAGATGTTCCCAGATAACACTTTCATTGCAGCCTTGTGAGAGATCCTAAAGCAAAAGACCCAGCTAAGCTGTACTCACAGAACCTGTAGAAACTGTGAGATAATAATTGTGTGTTGTTTTAAGCCACTAAGTTTTGGGGAGATTTGTTGCACAGCAATAGATAACTCAAACATTCACACAAATGAACCACAGATGATGTTAAGTAAGTGCTATGAAACAAAAGTAAAGAATGGAATGAGAGATTATAACAGGATTTCCTAACTTAAATTTAGGTTTAGATCTCCACTAAAGGGAGTTAAACTTTATCAAATAATGTCATTAAATGGTTGTGTTTAGTGATATGGAAAAAATATTTGCAATAATAATTTATACTTTAACTCTTACATGAAGAGTTCTCACTAAACTCCACTACTAAATCTTTTGAAAATAATACTGTGTTACTAAAATGTTATTCAAAATTAACCATACTTCTGTGTCCCTGAAATTTTCATTATCTGATAATACAAACATGTTACTTAAACACAAAAATTAAGGATAGTTTAGAATTCGATATTTCATTTTGGGACTATTCAAGAAGCTGTAGTTTTTTATATTTCAACTTTTATTTTAGATACGGGGTGGGGGTACATGCATAGGTTTGTGACATGGAGCTTTAGTTTTGAGGTAACAGAATAACGATATAGAGCAGAGGAGAGAAATTGGACTGGGAGGCAGGAAGCCTGTTGGAATGGACTCTTGTTTTCATCGACCTGTAGCCCATCCCTTTCTTACATCCATGTTCTTAGGACAACTACTCTTCTCCTACTCCCTGTAATTTTGCTGCAACTACCAATTACAATTCAAGCAAGGCTTATCAGAGTTCTTCCCTGGAATTCTTTGCCTTGAAACTGGGAAAGGAATTTTTTCTTTCTCCTTGATTTGTGAATTTTAAGGGTGGAGCTTAGATTTACCAGTGTGGAAGTAGGGGCATCCCAAGGACTTTGACCTTGAGTCCCAACTTAGAAATTTATCTAGGGCTTGTAGTCCTGGTAAATTAATTAATAATGAATTAAAAAAAAAAAAAAAAGAAAGAAAGAAAAGTAAACAAATCAACTCCAAAATATCTAAGTTACAGCTTATCATTATATTGCCAAAGATAAAAGGCTATATTTACCTTTGGGAACCAGAACTCTTGGTTTTGTGAAAAATACTTTAGTGGATCTTTGACTGTGAAAAAATAATCTAAAAAGAGATAAGGATAAATATAATATACAGCATATTATTTAAAAGCCAAATTGTGGCCAGAGTTGCATCTTTGCAAAGATTATTAAAATGATTAGATTATTAAAATGAAAAGTTTTCTCTGTTCTTCAGAGTAAAAGACAAGTTGGGATCCTAGAACATGACAGAGCAAGCTGGTCCTACAACCTTGCCACAGACCAGGGGCTAAGGATGGAGGTGGCCATTAGAGGATACTCTGTGGAAGCTCACGGCCTCATATATAGTTGTATCTACTGTATTAGTTCCTCTAGGGCTACTCTAACAAATTGCCACACACTAGATGACTTAAAACAACAGAAATGCATTCTCTCACAATCTGGAGGCCAGAAGTCCAAAATCAAGGTGTCCTCCCTCCCAAGGCTCTAGAGGAGAATCCATAGCTTGCCTCTTCCAGCTTCTAGTGGGTATAGGCCTTCTTTGGCTTATGGCTGCAATACTCTAACCTCTGCCTTCATGGTCATATTGCCTCCTCCTCTTATTTGTGTGTCTGTCTCCTGTGCTTTTTTGATGTAATATCCCTCTTTTTCATAAGGATACATGCAATTGCATTTAGGGCCCACCTGGCTGATCCAGGATAAACTTCTCCTTTTAAGATCTTTAACTTAAAATCACATCTATAAAGTCCTCTTTTCCAAATCAGGTAGCATCACAAGTTTCAGGGATTAGGATGTGTCATTTAGGGGACCACTGTGCAGCTCACAATATCCAGTTTTAATGTTTTTCTCTCCACCATTATTATAAATTCTTTCTGACATCCTGAAACTTCTGGTTAAACGTGGTTCAACCTAGTCTTATTTTGACAGAAGAGCTCACTTAACTCTTTTAGCTCATTTCTAGCCACAATTTAGCTTTTAAATAATATGCTATACACTATATTTACCCCTACCTTTTGTTAGATTTACTTTTTCACAGCCAAAGATCCACTAAAGTATTATTTACAAAACAAGCGTTCTGGTTTCCAAAGGTGAATATAGCCTTTTATCTCTAGCAATATGATGACAGCTATAGCTCTAAGTTAGGATTCAAGGTCAAGGTCAAGTTAGTGAGAGGAGACCTGAGGAAACAAAAGCAGTGGATCAGAGCCTGTTGGCCAGCTGAGATGATCAACAAAAAGTGGCTCATGTTTGTGGAACATGTCAGCATTTCTCAGGGATTCCCAGAAACACTTGGATCCAGCAACCCAATAAATCACGGGACTTCCTGCCATTACACAGGATGGGGGTGCAAACTATTGTTATTTGAGCGTTAAAGGCCAGGATAGCTCCTGACCTTGGGAATTGCTAAGTTATATGTATTTCCTAAATTTTCCATAATGTTTTGATTCTCTGATAAATAAGAATAAACATAAATTTGGGGGTCTTGTTTGATCGAAATACCACACTCAGTGCTTTTTTGAGTGGTTTCTTCTTTGGTATTCTCTGCTGTTTGTCCTATACAGCTATTTTCACTAACTACTGACCTTTCTGCATAGTTGGTACATAGGTCTGATTACCCCATCACAGAAATGGAGAGGAAAAGCACCTGGCTGAAAAACAGCTATCACATCCCCGTAAGGACTTTCTGAAACTATTTTACTCTGTCTTTTTCCAGGGATGCATTTTGACATTAGACAGAGATCACCCAGGGCAGAGGTTATCTGGACCTTGTGTACTCTCCTTTCACTGTGTCAGGGTATATGTGAAGCAACTGTATTCAAGCCATATAAAACACACACTGGGACTTTTCTTAAAACCAAGAATCAGAATCAAAGTTGTAATGTGAAGCAAGATTAGGGCAATGGAGTTGTAGAACACTACTCAGACCCATAGAGAACAATGTGATGTCCATAGAGGGTGGAACTTCAGTTTTTTGAAGCTAAAAAAGATGCCATTTAAAAAATTATAGATTGTCCTTTATCTTCTAGAAGGAAACTAGAATTTGTCTTGGAGGAAAACCAGTTAGGAAGGCAACTTTGATGGAACCTTTTTAATTAAGCAGATACAAAGCAAAGTTTGTGCTCCACAAACCTAGAGATGCCTGGGTATTGTAGGTGGTGAGGGGTGGACAGGTCCCTGCCAAGCAGAGGCCAGCTGGACAGGGAACCAGACTGAGGGACTCTACTGTAAGGATGGGCCTGTGAGTTCTGAAAGTAGCTATCTTCACAATACTTTTATAACTTTTTTCTATTTACAAACAATGGGAAATACACTTGCTGTTTTTGCGCAGAATGTTTTCAGGAACAAATTAATGACAGTAAGTGGGAAATGTCAGTATATCTCAAATCTGCCCGCTTATCACCACCTGCACCACCTACATTTTAGTCTGTCATCATTTCTTGCCTAGATGATTGCAGTTGCCTTTAAATATTCCTCTGCCCCAGTCTCTTCACAGAACAACCAGAGCGATTTTTTTAAAATATCACTCAGAACCAGTCTCATCTGTACTCAAAACCCTCTCCAATAATTCACAGCCATAATTAAAATAAAGTAGCCCTTACCATGGCTTGAAAGTCTCACACAACCTGGCCCTTGCCAACCTCCCCAGCTTCAGCTCTTAGCACTCTGTCACTAACTCCACTCCAGCCAGCCAGGACTTCCAGCTTTTCCCTTACTTTGTGAAGCATGCTTCAACTTCAGGTCTTTGGCACTTACTTGGAATTCCCTTCCCTAAATAGCCTCATGGTTGTTTCCCCCACTTTGTTCATTTCACCAAATGCCATCTTCTTGTAGAAGGCTTTCCTGACTTCTCTGTCTTAAAAAGCAGACACCTTTCATTCCTCAACCCCCTTACTATGCTTCACTTTCCTTCATTGAACTTTACTACCTTGATAGCCTTTGTTTATTATTTTATTGTCTGTCCCTACATTGAGTGTAAGCTCATGAGGACAGTCACAGTCTGTTTCATTTATTGCTGTATCTTCAGCACCTTGAATAGTGCTTGGCGCATAGTAGGTACTCAGGAGATTGTTTTTGAGGTTGTTGTTTTAGTTGTTCAAGTCGGCTTTTAATCTTGACTTTGTTTTCTCAGTGTCCATTCTATACATGGCTCCTGAGTAATTTCTGGCTAGCTGCTCTTAGCTCGTGAAGTATATCCCAATGTTTGTGTGTCTCCTTGGCTTTGGCCCATTCCTGGCTTCCAGTCAGGTTCCATGGCCCTCTCAACCCTCTTGTTGCCCAGGTATTTGGCTTTGGCACTTCCTGATGCTAATGCCAGTCATTCTCCATGAATCTCAAGAATTGTGAATCTCTGTGACTTCCAAGCCACCAATCCAGTCTGCATCTGGGGCCAAGCAAGCCTGACCCACTGTAGGGCTCTAGGTCTGAAGCAGGGAGGCAAGCAGGGTGTGGTCTCCCTCTTCACTGGAGTTGGGAAAGTATACAGGTTGTTGGAGCAAGATCTTAAGATACTGATACACAATAGTCAAAAGTGCTACTTGGGATCTTCCTGTTTTCCCAGAACTGGCAACTGGAACTCACAGTTGAGAACAAAAGGCACTAAGCATCCACATTCTAAGTTCAGAGAAATAGGAGCTGTGATGCCAGCCAGTTCCCCACAGGGCTTGCAAAGAGGTTCTTTTCAGCAGAACGAGCACAATAATCCCCCCTCCTTCATGAGATTAATTTATATTAATGGGTAGGAAATCCCGTTTCTGAGAATACATCCTACAGAGTCATCTGCACCATGTGAATTGATGTATATACAAGGTTACACATTGTAGTTCATAAGGAACTGGGGAAATAAATGATATAGTACATACATACAATGGAATACTATATAACTGTAAAGAAAGAATGAGAAAGTTCTCCATGTATTAATGGGGAAATATCTTCAAGATATATTGTTAAACTTTAAAAAAAGTTTAGAATAGCATATATAGTATGATACCTTTTGTGTAAAAAGGTAGTAAACAAGGACATATACAGATTTTGCTTTTATGTGCATCAAGAACCTCTGGAAGGATGCACAAAAGCTAATAACAGTGATCACCTAAGAGGGAGGTATGTGAACAGATAGAGGACAGAAGTAGTTTCTCTTTTGAATCATGTGAATGTATTAAAATATAAAAATTAACCCCTCTTAAAAATGAAAAATAAAAAAATTATCATGTACTGATATGGAAAGGTTTCTAAGACATAAGATTAAGTGAAAAAAGTATAGAAGAGTGTATAGCAAGGTGTTATTTAAATATGTATACATATGTGTATATATATACACACATGTATATACACATATGTAGCATGTATATATGTGTTTGTAATACTAGAATTTCTGTGGCAGAAGACACTGGTAATGGGCTTCCTTCTGGAAAAGTAAACCAGACGGCTGGAGAAAGGGAAGGGATAATATGAAGAGACAGCAATGCTCACCAAGTTCTCATTTGGTGATGAGCCAAAACGTGTGAAAGTGTGAGTTATGAGTCACACTTTCGCTGGGTTATGAGCCACACTTTCTTTGTATCCCCCATTTGCTTCTTAACATTTCCTGGACCTTTTGCAATTGGGCAGACTCACATGCATGGTTTTGGCCAATGAAACGTGAGTACAAATGATATGTGCCATTTCTGAGCTGAGATGGTGAAAGTCTATGAGTGATTCTCTAATCTCTAACCTCTGGCTTGTTCTGGTTACTAGAAAGGGGCTGAATATTCTGTGGGAGATGAGTGGGCTCAGGCAGGAGGAGCTGAGAGCAAAGGCAAAGCCTAATCCCAGTACAGTCAGTCCTCCGTGTCTGTTTTTCCACATTCATAGATTCAACCAACCATGGATTGAAAATATTTGAAAAAAAATTAAAAATATATATATATAATGTAAGACCAATACAGTATAACAATTATTTGCATGGCATTTACCTTGTACTAAGTATTATAGGTAATCCAGAGATGATTTAAAGTATGTAGGGGAATTTGCATAAGTTATATGTAAGTATTACAACATTTTATATAAGGGCCTCAACCATCCATAGATTCTGCTATCCCTGGGGGGTCATGGAACCAACCTCCCACAGATACTGAGGGACAACTGTGCATATGTGGCTAAAGAACATGTTCCTTATTGTGAAAAGTTTGTCCTTTCACATCAAGCTTTTCCTCTGAAAGGAACAGACAAGAGAGTGAGGAAGGAAGAAGGCATCCAAATATTCAGCAACATGAAAAAATACATCCTCTGATCAGTGGACATCTCAGCCTGATTGTCCACATTTTCATCTTCCAATTAGTGACAAATGCCTTGCCCATCTAGACCTACAGTCATTTTTTAAGTGGAGAGAAATAATTTTAACTATTTTAGCCCCAAGAACCTCTATTCTGCCACTGCTTGTACCATAATCTTATAATCTTTTCTCTCTCTGTGCCTCGTTTTAGATTATTTTTATTGTCATCTCTTTAGCTTCATGGTTTATTCTTTTGCAATATATAACCTGGCTATTTAATTCTGTCCAGTAAAATTTTCACTTCAGATATTTTATTTTTCATCTCTAAAAATTTCTTTTTTTTTTTTTTACCCCAAGGTTTCTATGTCTTCCATTTATCTCTTTATTGTGCTCTTATATTCTTTTAAATCCTTGAGCTTATTTATATTATTTCTGATAAGTCTTTTAAAGTTCTTGTCTAACTAATTTCATCATCTGTCATTTTGGGGTCTGTTTCTATCAACTGATTTTTCTCTGGGTTATGAGCCACACTTGCTTGTGTCTTTGCATGTCTAGTAATTTTTTTTTTTTTTTTGAGATGGAGTCTTGCTCTGTTGCACAGTCTGGAGTGCAGTGGCACTATCTCAGCTCACTGCAACCTTTGTCTTCCGGCTTCAAGCGATTCTCGTGCCTCAGCCTCCTGAATAACTGGGATTACAGCCACCTGCCATTAACACGTGGCTAATTTTTGTATTTTTAGTAGAGACGGGGTTTCACCATGTGCTAGGCTGGTCCCAAACTCCTGACTTCAAATGATCTGCCCACCTCAGCTTCCCAAAGTGCTGGGATTACAGGCATGAGCCAACATACCTGGCCTCTAGTAATTTTTATTGGATATTGGACTTAAATTTTACTTTGTTGAGTGCCGGATATTATTGTATTCCTTTAAAGATTATCTTTACTCTAGCAGAAAGTTTTTTGCAGATTAGCTAATATTTTCTAGACTTGCTTTTAAGATTTTTTGTCAGGGAGTTTATCTGGAGTAGCCTTACTCTAGATCTAGTTTAGTCTCCCTATTAAAGTTTGACCTTTCTGGGGTGTCTACTGAATTCTCCATGTATTCAGTAAAGTCTCTTCACTCTGGTTTGTGGGAACCTGATTCAGTCCCAATCCAGTGCAAGCTTTGAGAGTTATTTGGCTTATAGTGTCCCAGTAATTACCCTTTCCCAGCTCTTTGTTCCACCTCATAAAGTTTCATCCTTTGCATGTACAAATTGATAGTCAGTCAAAGTCTCAAAAAGACCTCTATATAGATTTCTGGATCCTTTTTCACTGTAAAGCTCTCTTCTGTCCACTGTTTATGATCTCTGTCTCCACTCAGCAAGATCACCAGGCTCTATTTGGGTTCCCTCTTCCTGAGCTACTGCCAGGAAGTTGCTTCCAGGAAGAAAGCCAGAGCAATTGAAGGATTCGTCTTATTTTACTCTTTTCTCTTGACCATTATTGTGCTGCCCTGCCTATTATCCAATATCCGAGAATGGTTATTTCTTTTTTATCTAGTTATCTAGGTTTTTTACTGGCAGTTGGGGAAGAGTGCAAACTTTTAGTAGTTACCCCTTAAGGGCCACAGTCTTACATTTAAACTCCCTTTTCAGGGATTATATCCATCTATATGCTTTACACTTTTGCTGAGAACAAATAGGATCAAGATCAATAGCCCACACTGAGTTGGACTTAAGTTTTCCAACCAGGTACTAAGAGCAGTTTAACTTGTAGTAAATTTGGCAAATTTTATCTTCAGAGCCAACTGAATTTCATTTCTGAATCCTTTTATCCTCAGGTTCCTGCAGTCTCTATTCTTTCTATCAAATCTTTCCTCAGAAAGCCCAAAACATTTTAGAAGTGATCAAGCCTTAGCAGAAGAAAATGAAGCTCCAGTGCTGATACATTGCAGCAGATGGTAGAGACTTTGTGGCAGGCGAGGAAGCCATCTGGTGGGATCCTTCCACACAGTTGCCTACTTGTAGACCCAGTGGCAGTCCTGATTTCAAGCAAGTGAATTCTTTCTTTCTCTTCTCAAATAAAAACACACCTTTGCTTGCGTTGAGATCTGCTTCAGCCGAGGGCTTTCCTGTTTCTCAGCAATAAGTTCAAGTACTTGAATTTCACAAAAATTTGTGAGTGTTGTGACCCACCTTCACCTACAGGTTGTGCCATCCAAGTTGCTGGAAACCATATGCAAGCCTCCAAAGTTAACTGGACATTGTGTCTGCGTCTGTGTGGGTGGCCAGGGAACTTATACTGGGCTAATGTTCTCTTCTTGCCAGAGCTTCACAGAAGCCTTCTGCAAATGCATCATGCCAGTGTCCATGTGTGGAACCATCAGGGCCACTTGCATCATTCAATATTGCATTATCTGAACAAATGGCCCTTCAGAATTGCAGCATTTAACTCACTGATTGAACCAGACTGTGGGTTTAAATTAATCTTTTTCTCCATATGGAGCCACGGCTTAAATTAGGCTGTTTATATCCTTGAGGAAAGTTATTATAGCTCCAGGAACACATGGCCAGATAAGAAGCATGCAAAAATCAGCCTGATATAAGTCATGTGCTTATTGGAATTTTATTATTCTTCAGGGTTAAGATCAAATACCACTTTTTATGAGAAGTTGGGATGTGTAGTTTTGCATGTCAGCTGAGTTAGGCTATAGTACTGAGTGATTAGATTGAGTACTAATCTAGATGTTGCTGTGAAGGTATTTTGTAGATGTGGTTAACATCTGCAATCAGTTGACTTTAAGCAAAGATTACCCTCAGTTAGGCCGGTAGACCTCATCAAATCAGTTGAAGGCCTTAAGAGCAAAAACTGAGGTTTACCCAAGAAGAAATTCTGTCTCAAACCTGCAACATTAACTCCTCCTGAGTTTCCAGCCTGCCTGCCTGCCTACCCAATGGATTTCAGACTTGCCAGCCCCCACATTGCACATTGCATGAGCCAATTTCTTATTCCTTAAAATAAGTCTCTGACTCGTGTGTGTGTGTGTGTGTGTGTGTGTGTTGTACACACATATAAAATAGAGTTTGTTTCTCTGGAAAACCCTAATTGAAACAGAAGCCTTTTCTGACATCTCTAGACCAGAGTGATTTCCCCTTCTTCTGACTTAGCACTTAACTGTACACTACCTTTATTTTTATAATTTCATGTCTTCTATCCCTAAATATTTATAGTGTGTATTTATAATATACCCATACTTGTTAAAGGACAGACTAAACTGCTATAATTAAGAAATTCAAAAGTATAGTGGCTTTTAAAAAAATAGAATTTTCCTCTCTAAACATTCCAGAGGATGAGCAGTCCAGGCTGACAGGGTGGCTCTGCTCTACATGGTCAGAAAGCAACCTAGGAACAATATTGTTGTTCTATTACCTCCACGGGTGTTGTCTTTATTTGATAATGGTCTCAAGTTTGTCTCTTTGTATTTGAGGGAGAAAAATTTCCAAAGTCTGCACATCCAAGTCCACTGGGCTACTGCCAGTTCCCCACACTCCATCTTTCAGCCTTCTTGGCAAGGCATCTGGCAAAGTATTTTAAAAGTACTTATGTTGTTTTACCTCCTACTAACAATACTACAATTGTAATCATGTATTTCCACCACAGACTTTGCCAACCCCAATGCATTGCACCTCTCATTGCGTGTGAATGATGGCTCCTGTTCTATTCTCTCACCTTCCAACACCATGAAGTCCATGCCAGCCGGTCAGTTACTAAGAAAACTACCTGATGGTTACCAAGAAGGACCTCCAGGAAACCTCAGATTGCCCAAGGATCACTGTAAGAAGTAACAGCATCAATTCAGGATCCTTTTCACTTCACTTACCTTCCTCCAATTTTTACTCACAGCTTCCTGAGTCATACTAAGAACATATTTTTTCTTCTTTATCCCAGTTATCTCCCTAAAAGAAACTTAAGTAGGGTGAACATATGGATCATATAAGACAAGTAAAGAAGCCATGGCAAACTCCAGTACTAAAGTCACTGGGTGGGACAAGTCCTGAAGGAGTGATAGTGGGGACCACCTCCCTTCAAAATGTTTTTCGTGGGATAAAGTCATTCACTAAGGCAGAAGTTCTCAAAGTATGCGTGGTCCCTAGACCAGCAGCATAAACATCATTGGGGAACTTACTAGAAATACCAATTCTCAGGCCCCAACAGTGTCCTGAGTTTGAGTCATAAACTCAGGGAGTGGGGTCCAGCAATCTGTTTTAATAAGCCCTCAAGGTGACTGACTTAAGCTAAAGTTTGAAAACTACTATACTGAACAAATCTTGGGAAACTTCATGTCATTCCATCTTGAGCAAAGGTCTTGGATGTAACATCCAAACTGGTTATGCCATTATCTCATTCCAGACCCAGAGAAGAAGGCACAGCCTCTGCTGGATTCTTGGCTGTACACAACACTGTCTCAGGGGATCTCTCTGTAACACATCAACTGGTCTTCTCTTATTGCCTTTGGTTCTCATTCCCGATCCCAGAGGTTGTCTGTCAGACTTGGTTTAAGCCTCTCTGGCCAAATACTGTATCTGTTGCTTTATCCGGTCTGTCTCTTTGGTTTCTGAACAAACCTTTCCCTTGGATCATGTATCTGTTTCCCGTTTACTCCAAGTCCTGTAGCCATCGATCATTTCTGCTTTACTCCAGACCCCTCCCTGCAAGCCCCTCTTTCTGGGAAAAGGAGTCAGAGTACCAAATTAATTTTTTCCTTTAAAAAAACAAAACAGGCCGGGCGCGGTGGCTCAAGCCTGTAATCCCAGCACTTTGGGAGGCCGAGACGGGCGGATCACGAGGTCAGGAGATCGAGACCATCCTGGCTAACACAGTGAAACCCCGTCTCTACTAAAAATACAAAAAATTAGCCGGGCGTGGTGGCGGCGCCTGTAGTCCCAGCTACTCGGGAGGCTGAGGCAGGAGAATGGCGTAAACCCGGGAGGCGGAGCTTGCAGTGAGCCGAGATCGCGCCACTGCACTCCAGCCTGGGCGACAGAGCGAGACTCCGCCTCAAAAAAAAAAAAAAAAAAAACAAGTTAATAGGCTGGCTGAGCAGGGTAATGATATTTGTTGAATGATAAAATGTTAGAACGACAAATATTAGATATTTCTATGGAAAACAGTTATTCAGTTCCTTAGAAAATTAAACAGTTATCTTATGACCTAATAATTTTGCCATAGCTATATATACCCAAGGTGTTTGAAAACACATTCCCACAAAATCTTGTACACAAATGTGTTTATAGCATCACTATTCACAATAACCAAAAGGTGGGGAAAAAATCTAAGTGACTATCAACTAATGAATGAGTAAACAAAAATGTGGCATATACATACAACGAAATATTATTCAGTTATAAAAGAAGTGCAGTTGTTACATGTTACCACATAAATGAACCTTGAAAGCATGCTAAGTGAAAGAAACCAAACACAAAAGACCACATATTGTATGATTCCATTTAAATGAAATGTCCAGAATACACAAATAGATACAGAAAGTAGTTTAGTAGTTACCAAGGGATGGGGAAGGGGAGAATAGGGACTAGGTGCTAATAGGTATGGGGCTTCTTTCTGGGGTGATGGGAATGTTCTAGAAGTAGGTAGTGATGATAGTTGCTCACCATAGTCAATATACTGAAGTGTACATACAAAATGGTGAATTCTATGTTATATGAAGTATATATCTCAATTTTTAAATGCTATAAAAGAAAAAAAAGTTGTGTTAAGTATTGTACTTGGGCCCAAAACATCATGAGTCCTAGCAATTACTGAACAGCAATCCATGTGAAATAACGTGCAATTTTTAGTTCACTGGAGCCTAAACGAGGTAATTTTGCAATCTGACTACTGAGAACACTAAGTTGATCTTTGATTGCAATTGACAGTGTTCCAGTTAAGGAAGAAGGTAGTCATTCTTTCTGCTATGTTCACCAGAGTGGACCATTTCTAAGGTCTTGGATTCAGTTATGGACATTTAAGAATGTTGACAAAATTCAGCAATAAAAGGAGATTAACTACTTATTCATGCAACAAAATAGATGAATCTCAAAAGAATTATACTAATGAAAAAAGCCAGACACAAAAGTCTGTACATTTTTTGGTTTCCATTTATATGACATTCTGAAAAAGACAAAACTATAGGTAGCCAAATCATATCAGGGGTTGCAGATTGTCAGAGGATGGAATTGACTGACTAGGGGCACTATATTTTGGGGTGATGTAAATATCTTGATTGTGGTGGTAATAATTATACAACTATACATTTCCCAATTCACTGAATGACATACACTTTAAAAGGATTAATTTTATTGTATATAAATAATACTTCAAAAAAAGAACGCTAATGAATTTTAGAGTGACTAATGAGTCCATATTTGGCCAGTACTTTCTCAATTTTAGCACGTGAACATCCCACATCCCTGGGACACCCCTCAGCCTCAGATAAATTGGACTTAGAGTGGCTAGATACTGAGGTGTTTGAAACCATGAGAAAACTTAGGGGTATAAGACTAAAGAATTGTCATGTGCCGGACAGACTGACCCACAGGGAAGCCCTAGATCATACAGAGAGGCAAATTTTGGCTCAAAAACCAAAGAGTGTTCTATGATATTCTCCTATAGGCAGATGGGCTGTCTTAACCAGAAGAGTGTCTATTTTCCTAAAAATATTCAAGGAGCTATCCGGGGCACCTCTAGGGTGGTGTTTTTGAAAGGAATTCATGTATCAGTAAGAAGGGGGGTTACATCATTCATTCTCAAATGGTAGTATGCAGAGCTAAGGAAGTTGTTAGAGATATAGATTCTTGAGCCCCATTTCTGGAGTTCCTGATTGGTCAGGTTTCAGATGGGGCCCAAGAACCAAGATTTTTTAAAAATTAAACTTTTTATTTTGAGATAATTATAAATTCACATGCAGTTTAAAAAATAATAATAATAATACAGAGAGGGTCTTGTATCCTTTACCCAGTTTTGCCCAGTGGTTACATCTTGCAAAAATATAGTACAATATCAAAACCAAGATATTGACATTTATACAGACAAAATAAAAAAAGGTTTCCGTCACCTGAAGTTGTCCTTTTATAGGCACTCCCACTTTCCTTTCACTCTCACCCACTCTGGAAACCACTAGCTTGTACTCCATGTCTATAATTTCATCATTTTAAAAATATTATATAAATGGAATCATACAGTATATAACCTTTGGGGACTGGCTTTTTTTCACTCAGCATAATTCTCTGGAAATTCATCCAGGTTGCTGCATACATCAAGACAGGCTATTTGAAAATGCACAGGCCGGGCGTGGTGGCTCACGCCTGTAATCCCAGCACTTTGGGAGGCTGAAGCAGGTGGATCATGAGGTCAGGAGTTTGAGACCAACCTGGCCAAATGATGAAACCCCATCTCTACTAAAAATACAAAAATTAGCTGGGCGTGGTGGCGGGCACCTGTAATCCCAGCTACTCAGGAGGCTGAGGCAGGAGAATCATTTGAACCCAGAAGGTGGAGGTTTCAATAGGCCACGATTGTGCCATTGCACTCCAGCCTGGGTGACAGGGCGAGACTCCATCTCAAAACAACAACAACAACAACAACAACAACAAAATGCATGATCAGAGGAGATGAAAGAAAAAGGAAGAAAAAACAATGAAGCACACCTACAGGATATAGAAGATAGTCTCAAAAGGGCAAATCTCAGAATTAATGGCCTTAAAGAGGGGATAGAGGAAGAGATAGGAGTAGAAAGTTTATTCAAAAGTATAATAAGAGAAGTTCCCAAACCTAGAGAAAGATATCAATATCCAAGTACAAGAAGATTATAGAACACCAAGCAGATTTAACCCAACGAAGACTACCTCAAGGCATTTAATAATCAAACTCCCAAAAATCAAGAATAAAGAAAGGATCCTAAAAGTAGCAAAAGAAAAGAAACAAATAGCATGCAACAGAGCTCCAATATGTCTGGAAGTAGACTTTTCAGTGGAAACCTTACAGGCAGGAGAGAGAGGCGTGATATATTTAAAATGCTGAAGGAAAAACAAAGTTTTACTTTAGAATAGTATATCTGGTGAAAACATCCTTCAAACATGAAGGAGAAATAAAAACTTTACCAAGCAAACAAAAGCTGAGGGATTTCGTTAACATCAGACCTGTCCTACAAGAAATGCTAATGGAAGGACTTAAATCAGAAAGAACAAAAATGTGAACAAGCAGTAGGTAATCACCTCAAGGTACAAACTTGCTGGTAATAGTAAGTACACAGAAAAACACAGAATATTATAATAATGTAACTGTGGTGTGTAAACTACTCTTAAGTAAAAACATTAAATGATAAATCAATAAAAAATAATAACTAGGACAACTTTTCAAGACAGAGAGAGTACAGTAAGATACAAATGGAAACCACAAAATGTTAAAAAGCATGGGAGGAAGGGTGAAGTTAAGGCATAGAAATTTTATTAGTTTTCTTTTTGCTCATTTGTTTGTTTATGCAGAGTTGTTATCAGCTTAAAATAATAAATTATAAGATAGTGTTTGCAAACTTCATGGTAAACACAAACCATAAACCATACAATGAATACACAAAATATAAAAAGCAAGAAACTAGATCATATCATCAGAGAAAATTATCTTCACTAACAGGAAGACAGAAAGGGAAGAAAGAAGGAAGAGAAAACTGCTAAACATCCAGAAAACAAATAACAAAATGGTAGGAGTAAGTTCTTATCAGTAATAACAATGAATGTAAATGAACTAAACTCTCCAATCAAAAGACATGACTGAATGGATAAAAAACAAGAACCAGTGATCTCTTGCCTACAAGAAACACACGTCACCTATAAAGACACACATAGACTGAATGTAAAGGGATGGAAAATGATAGTCTATGCTAATGGAAACCAAAAAAGAGCAGGAGTAGCTATACTTATATCAGACAAAATAGATTTTAAGACAAAAACTAAAAGACGAGACAAAGGTCACTAAATAATGATAAGGGAGTTAATTCAGCAAGAGAATATAACAATTGTAAATATATATGTGCCCAACACTGGAGCACCCAGATATATAAAGCAAATATTATTAGCGCTAAAGAGAGAGATAAACTCCAATATAATAATAGGTGGAGACTTCAACTCTCTACTTTCAACATTGGACAGATCTTCCAGAGAGAAAATTAACAAAGTTATACCAGACTTAATCTGCACTATAAACCAAACGGACCGAATAGATATTTCAGAACATTTCATCCAATGGCTGCAGAATACACATTCTTTTTTTCAGCAGTTGGATCATTCTCAAGGGTAGACTGTATATTAGGTCATAAAACAAGCCTGAAAACATGCAAAAAAAAAAAAAAAAATGAAATACTATCCAGCATCTTTTCTGATCACAATGGAATACAACTAAAAACTAATAACGAGGAATTTTGGAAACTATGCAAATACATGGAAATTAAACAATATGCTCCTGAGTGATGAGTGTGTGAATGAAGAAATTAGGAAGAAAATAAAACATTTCTTGAGACAAATTATAATGGCAACACAACATACCAAAACCTTTGTGATACAGCAAAAACATTACTGAGAGGGAAATTCATAGCTGTAAGTGATTACATCAAAAAAGAAAAAAAACTTCAGGTAGACAACCTACCAATGCATCTTAAATAACTAAAAAAGCAAGAGCAAAGCAAGCTCAAAATTAGTAGAAGAAAAGAAATAATAAAGATCAGGGCAGAAATAAGTGAAATTGAAAGGAAGACAACAATACAAATGATTAATGGAAGGAAAAGTTGGTTTCTTGAAAAGATAAACAAAATTGATAAACCTTTAGCCAACTAAGAAAAAACAGAGGAGATCCAAATAATAAAAACAGAAATGAAAAAGGACACATTACAGCTAATACTGCAGAAACTTAAAAAATCGTTAGTAGCTATATGAGCAACTATATGCCAATAAATTGGAAAATCTAGAAGAAATGGACAAATTTCTAGATACATACAACATACCAAGATTGAACCATGAAAAAATCCAAAACCCAAACAGACCAATAACAAGTAACAAGATTGAAGTCATAATAAAAAGTCTCACAGTAAAGAAAAGCCCAGGTCCCAATGGCTGCAATGCTTAATTCTAGCAAAGATTTCATGAAAAACGAATACCAATCCTCCTAAAACTATCCTAAAAAATAGAGGAGAAGGGAATACTTACAAACTCATTCTGTGAAGCCAGCATTACCCTGATACCAAAACCAGACAAAGATATATCAAAAAATAAAACTATAGGCCAATATCTCTGATGAACATTGATGCAAAAATTCTCAACAAAATACTGACAAATCAGATTAAAAAGATCATTCATCACTCTTTCTGTGCCTAGCACAGCCATGGCTTGTGGTCAAGAAGCATCTGAAGCAAGTACCAGCTCCAAAGCATTGTATGCTGGATAAATTAATTGGTGTGTTTGCTCCTCGTCCATCCACCGGTCCCCACAAGTTGAGAAAGTACCCCCCTGTCATCATTTTCCTAAGGAACAGATTTAAGTATGCCTTGACAGGAGATGAAGTAAAGAAGATTTGCATGCAGTGGTTTATTAAGATCAATGGCAAGGTCCAAACTGATGTAATCTACCCTGCTTGGATTCATGGATGTCATCAGCATTGACAAGACTGGAGAGAATTTCCATCTGATCTATGACACCAAGGCTCACTCTGCTGTTCATCGTATTAATCTGAGGAGGCTAAATACAAGTTGTGCCAAGTGAGAAAAATCTTTGTGGGTACAAAAGGAATTCCTCATCTGGTGATTCATGATGTTCACACCATCCACTGCCCTGATCCCCTCATCAAGGTGAATAACAGATTCAGATTGATTTGGAGACTGGTAAGATTCCTGATTTTATCAAGTTCAACACTGGTAACCTGTGTATGGTGACTAGGGGCAGGGGGGTGTGCTAATCTGGGAAGAATGTGTGTAGTCACCAACAGAGAGAGAGATCCTGGATCTTTTGATGTGGTTCATGTGAAAGATGCCAATGGCAACAGATTTGTCACCCACCTTTCCAACATTTTTGTTATTCGCAAGGGCAACAAACCGTGAATTTCTCTTCCCTGAGGAAAGGGTATCTGCCTCTCCATTGCTGAAGAGGGAAACAAGAGACTGGCAGCCAAACGGAGAAGTAGGTGAAATGGTCTTTAGAGACATGTTAGAAAGCTTTTTGTACTTAATTAAAGATAATATAGCATGAAGAAAATATCATTCATCATGAACAAGTGGGATTTATCCCAGGAATGCAAGGATTGTTGAACATACACAAGTCTATGAATATGATACATCATACCAACAGAATGAAAGACTAAAACCATATGATCATTTCAACTGATGCCAAAAAAAGGATTTGATAAAAGTCAACATCCCTTCGATAAAAGAAAAACCCCAAAAAACTGGGTATAGAAGGAACATAACCTCAACATAATAAAAGCCATATATAACTGACCCACAGCTAGTATCATACTGAATGGGGAAAAACTGAAAGCCTTTTCTCTAAGATCTGGAGCACAACAAGGATGCCCACTTTTGTCACTGTTAATAAACATATTACTGGAAGTCCTAGCTAGAGCAGTCAGAGAAGAGAAAGAAATAAAGGGCCTCCAAATTGGAAAGGAAGAAGTAAAATTATCATTGTTTGAAGATGATACGATCCTATATTTGGAAAAATCTAAAGACTCCACACACGCAGAGACACACACACACACAAACTATTAGAAGATAAAGAGGCCGGGCGCGGTGGCTCAAGCCTGTAATCCCAGCACTTTGGGAGGCCGAGACGGGCGGATCATGAGGTCAGGAGATCGAGACCATCCTGGTTAACACGGTGAAACCCCGTCTCTACTAAAAAATACAAAAAAAACCTAGCCGGGCGAGGTGGCAGGCGCCTGTAGTCCCAGCTACTCGGGAGGCTGAGGCAGGAGAATGGCGTAAACCCGGCAGGCGGAGCTTGCAGTGAGCTGAGATCTGGCCATTGCACTCCAGCCTGGGTGACAGAGCGAGACTCCGCCTCAAAAAAAAAAAAAAAAGAAGATAAAGAAACTCAGGAAAGTTGAAGGATACAAAAATCAACATACAAAAATCAGTAGCATTATTGTATGTTAACAGCAATCTGAAAAATAAATCAAAATAGTAATCTCATTTACAATAGCCACAAATAAAATAAAATACCTGGGAATTATCCAAAGAAGTGAAAGATCTCTATAATGAAAATTCTAAAATAGTGATGACACCAAAAAAAAAAGAAAGAAAAAGAAAAGAAAAGATGTATCATGTTCATGGATTGGAAGAATCAGTATTGTTAAATGTCCATACTACCCAAAGTAATCTACAAATTCAATGCAATGTCTATCAAAATACTAATGGCATTCTTCACAGAAATAGAAACAACAATTCTAAAAAGTATATAAACCACAAAAAAACCCAGACTACTCAAATCTATCCCAAGCAAAAATAACAAAACTGGAGGAATTACATTACCTGACTTCAAATTATACTACATCAAGATAGGGTAAGAAAAAAATTATACTACAGCGCTATAGTAAACAAAACAGCACGGGACTGGCATAAAAACAGACATATAAACCAGTGGAACAGAATAGAGAGTCCAGAAACAAATCCCCATACCTACAATGAACTGATTTTCAACAAAGGTACCAAGAACATATACTGGGTAAAAGTCTCTTCAATAAATGGTGCTGGGAAAAATGGATATCCATATGCAGAAGAAAGAAACTAGACCCCTATCTCTTACCATAAACAAAAATCAAATAAAAATTGATTTAAATACTTAAATCTAAGATCTCAAACTATGAAACTACTAAAAAAAATTGGGGAAAGTTTCCAGGACATTGGTGTAGGCAAAAATTTCTTGAGTAATACCCCACAAGCACAGGCAACCAAAGTAAAAATGGACATATGGGATCACGTCAAGTTAAAAAGACTTTGCACAGAAATGGAAACAATCAACAAAGTGAAGAGAAAACTACCAGAATGGGAGAGAATATTTGCAAGCTGCCCATCTGACAAGGGATTAATAACCAGAATATGTGAGGAGCTCAAACAACTCTATAGGGAAAAATCTAATAATCCAATCCAAAAAATGGGCAAAAGATGTGCAGACATTTCTCAAAAGAAGACATGCAAACAACAAACAGGCATATGAAAAAGTGCCCAATATCATTGATCATCAGCAAAATGCAAATCAAAACTACAATGAGATATCATCTCACCCCAGTTAAAATGGTTTATATCCAAAAGACAGGCAATAAGAAATGCTGGCAAGGATGTAGAGAAAATGGAACCCTCATACACTGTTGATGAAAATGAAATTAGTACAACTACTATGGAGAACAGTTTGGAGGTTCCTCAAAAATCTAAATATAGAGCTGGATATATACTCAGAAGAAAGGAAATCAGCATATTGAAGAGTTATCTGCACTCTCATGTTTATTGTAGCACTGTTCACAATAGCTAAGATTTGGAAGCAACCCGAGTGTCCCTCAGCAGATGAATGGATAAATAAAACGTGGTACATATACACAATGGAGTACTATTTAGCTATAAAAAATGAAATCCTGTCATTTGTAACAACATGGATGGAACCAAAGATCATTATGTTAAGCAAAAAAAGGCAGGCATGGAAAGACAACCATCCCATGCTCTCATTTATTTGTGGGATCTAAAAATCAAATCAACTGAATTCATGGAGATAGAGTAGAAAGATGGTTACTAGGGGCTGGGAAGGTTAGTGGGAGGTTAGGAGGAAGATGGGGATGGTTAATGGGTACAAAAAATAGTTCGAAAGCATGAATAAGACCTAGCATTTGATTGCACAGCAGGTTGACAATAGTCAATAATAATTTAATTGTACATCTAAAAATAACTTAAAAAGTATAATTGGATTGTTTGTAACACAAAGAATGAATCCTCGAGGGGATGGATACCCTACTCTCCATGATGTGATTATTACACATTGCATTCCTGTATCAAAACATCTCATGGTCCTTATGAATATATACACTTACTATGTACCCACAAAAAAAAAATTTTCTTTCTTTTTATTGTCAAGTAGTATTCCATGGCATGGATGTGCCACAATATGTTTAACCAATTATTCACCTGGTGAAGGACATCTAAGTTTGTTCAAGTTTTAGACCATTATAAATAAAAATATATAAACACTCATTTGCAGGGTTTTGTTTGGTTTTGTCTTGTGTTTTTGAGAGTCTCACTCTTTTGCCCAGGGTGGAGTGCAGTGATGTGATCACAGCTCACTGCTGCTTCAACCCGCCAGGCTTAAGCAATCCTCCTGCCACTGCCGCCTGAATAGCTGGGAGTACAGGGAAACACTGCTACATGCAGCTAATTTTTCATGTGCAAGTTTGTATATTAACATTAAATCTTGATCTCTCTGGAATAAGCACCCAAGAATGCAACTTCAGGGTGATATGGTAGTTGCATGTTTAATTTTTCAAGAAACTGCAATATTGTTTCCATAATGTTTTCCATAATGACTGTACCATTTTACTTTCCTCCCAGCAATGTGTGAGTGATCTAGTTTCTCCACATTTTTGACAGCATCTGGTTTTGTCACTATTTTTTATTTAAGCCGTTTTGTTACGTTTGTAGTAATAGCTCATCATGGTTTTAATTTGTATCTCTAATGGCTAATGACGTTAAATATCTTTATATGTTCTTACTTGACACCTGCATATCTTCTGCTATGATTTAAATGTTTTTGTCCTGTGAAACTCATGTTGAAATTTAATCCCCAATGTAACAGTATTAAGAAATGAGAACTTGCCATGGATTAATGGGTTACCATGGTAGTGGGTTAGTTAACATAAGAATGGGTCTGTTATAAAAGCCAGTTTGACTCTCAGTGTGCCTCTCTTACCTTGATCTTAGACTCCCCAGCCTCTAGAACTATAAGAAATTTCTAGGCCAGGTTAGGTTGCTCACACATGTAATCCCAGCACTTTGGGAGGCTGAGGCAGGAGAGTTGCCTGAGGTCAGGAGTTTGATAGATCAGACTGGGCAACATAGTAGACCCTGTCTACAAAATTATTTTTTAAATTAGCCAAGCATGATGGTGCATATTTGTAATCATAGCTACTTGAAAGGCTGAAACAGGAGGATGTCTTTTTTTTTGAGATGGAGTCTCATTCTGTCACCCAAGCTGGAGTGCAGTGGTGCAATCTCAGCTCAGTGCAACCTCCACCTCCTAGGTTCACTCCACTGCACTCCAGCCTGGGCAAGACAGGATGTTGAATTATGAATTCAGTTTACTTAGTACCTGTACAATGTTTCACATTCTCTATTTCATATTGGATGAATTGTGCTTTTTAAGAACTTGATTCATTTCACCTAAGTTGCCAAATTTCTGAACATAGAATTTTTCTTCATATTCCCTTATTACTCTTTTAGCATATGCAGGTTCTATAATGATATCCATGTTTTCTTCTTGATATTAGTAATTTGTGTCTTCTCTCTGTTTTTGCTTTTCAGCCATGCTAGAGGTTTGTCAACATTATTGATGTTTTCAAGGAAACAGTTCTTTGTTTCATTGATTTTTTCCTTTTTTTTTTTTTCCCGAGACAGAAGCTCCCTCTGTCACCCCGGCTATAGTGTAATGGTATAATCACAGCTCATTGTAACCTCAAACTCCTGGGCTCAAGTGATCCTCCCACCTCAACCTCCTGAGTGGCTAGGACTACAGGCATGTACAACCATATCTAGTCAATTTTTAAAAATTTTATAGAGACAGAGTCTCACTATGTTGCCCAGACTAATCTCATAATCCTGGCCTAAAGCAATCCTCCTGCCTCTGCCTTCCAAAGTGTTGGGATTACAACTGAGAGTCACTGCACCCAGCCCATTTTTTCATTTTCTAAAAGCTTTATTGAAGTATAATTGATAAAACTGTATATATTTAAAGTGTACAAGATGATGATTTGATATATATATAGATTGTGAACTGATTACCACAATCAAGTTAATTAACATAATCATCACCGCACACAGATACCTTGGCCAGCTAATGTGTGTGTGTGTGTGTATGTGAGAGAGAGAGAGAGAATGAGAGAGAGAGAGAGAATGCTTAAGATGTACTCTCATGGCAAATTTCAAGTATACAGAACAATATTTTTAAGCATAATTCTCACACTGTACATTAGAACCTCAAATTGTATTCATCTTACTATTGAAGGCTTGTACCCTTTGCCCACCATCTCTTCATTTTCCCACAGCCCCAGTCCGTGGGAACCACCATTCTACTCTCTGTTTCTATGAGATCACAATGGCAGTATTTCCTTCATTTTATGGCTCAATAATATTCTATTATACATACATAACACATTTTTTATCCATTGATAAAATCCAATCCAATGTTCATCCATCCAATGAACATGGGAGTGTAGATATCTCTTTAAGATACTGATTTCCGTGACTTCAGAGATATACCCAGACCTGGGGTTGCTGGATTATATAAAAGTTTTATTTTTAATTTTGTAAGGAACCTCCATACTGTTTTCTATAGTAGCTATACCAATTTACATTCCCACCAAAAGTTTGAGACGGTTTTCATTTATCCACATTATTGCCAACACTTGGTATCTTTTGATATTTTTTATTACAGACATCCTAACAGGTGTGAGATTATCTCTAATTGTGGTTTTGATTTGCATTTCCATAATGGTTAGTGATGTATAGTACCCTTTCCTGTATCTGCTGGCCATTTGTGTATCTTCTTTGGAAAAGTATCCATTCAGGTCTTTCGCCCATTTTGAAACCAGATTATTTGTGTTTTGTTGTTGTTTTTTGTTTGTTTGTTTGTTTTGCTATTGAGCTGTATTAGTTCCTTATACATTCTAGTTGTTAGCCCCTTACATCAGATATATTTTCTCCCATTCTGTAGGTTGCCTTTCTACTTTGTTGATTGTTTAGTTTGCTGTGCAAAAGCTTTTTTTTTTTTCCAATGTAGCCCCTTTTTTTGTTTGTTTCTTTGTTTTTGTTTTCTCTTTTCTTTTTTTTTTTTTTTTTTTTTTTTTTTTTGAGATGGAGTCTTGCTCTGTCACCCAGACTGGAGTGCAGTGGCATGATCTCGGTTCACTGCAACCTCCATCTCTCAGGTTTAAGCAATTCTCTGCCTCAGCCTCCTGGGTAGCTGGGATTACGGGCACGTGCCATCATGCCCAGCTAATTTTTTGTATTTTTAGTAGAGATGGGGTTTCACCATGTTGGCCAGACTGGTCTTGAACTCCTGACCTCATGATCCACCCTTCTCAACCTCCCAAAGTGCTGGGATTACAGGCATGAGCCACCACACCCAGCCACCATTCTTGTTTGTTTTTGCTTTTATTGCCTGTGCCTTTCGTGTCATAGCCAAAATATCACTGCCAAGACTAATGTCAAGGAGCTTTTCTCTTTCTTCTAGGAGTTTTACAATTTTGAGTTTTACACTTACATCTTAAATTCAATTTGGGTTAATTTTTGGAAGTGATGTAAAGTGGGGATACAGTTTCATTTCCTTGCATGTGGATATCCAGTTTCCCAACACTGTTTTTTTGAAGATACCACCTTTCTTCATTGTGTATTCTTGAAGCCCTTGTCAAAGACTGGTTGACTGTGCATGTGTGAGTTTATTTCTGGGCTCTGTATTCTGTTCAATTGCTTAGTGTGTCTGTTTTTAGGCCAGTGTCATACTGTTTTATTACTATTTATTTGCAACATAATTTGAAATTAAGAAGTGTGATGCCAGCCTGGACGACATATTGAGACCCTGTATCTACAAAAAGTGAAAAAACATTAGCCAGGCATGTAGTATGTACCTGTAGTCCCAGATACATGGGAGGCTGAGATAGGAGGATGTCTTGAGCACAGAGACTGAGGCTGCAGTGAGCCATGATTGCACCATTGCATATTGCACTCCAGCCTGGGTGACAGAGTGAGAATCTGTCTCAACAAAATGAAGGAAGGGTGATGCCACCAGCCTTGTTTTTTCTCATGATTGCTTTGGGTGTTTGGGGTCCTTTGTGATTCTATCCACACTTTAGTATTGTTTTAACTATTTCTATGAAAAATGATGATATAATTTTGACAAAGATTATGTTGAATCTATTGATCACTTTGCATAGTATGGACATTTTAACAATATTCTTCCAATCCATGAACATGTGATATCTTTCCATTTGTTTATGTCTTCAATTTCATCACCAATGTTTTGTAGTTTTCAGTATACAGACCTTTTACCTCCATAGTTTAATTTATTCCCAAATACGTTAATTTTTTTGATGCTATTTTAAATGAGGTTGTTCTCTTGATTTGTTTTTTGGATAGTTCCTTGTTGAAATGTAGAAACTGATACAACTGATATTAATATGTTGATTTTCTATCCTGGTATTATATTTAATTTGTTGATTACTTCTAACCAATTTTAGGTGAAGTCTTTAGGATTTTATATGTACAAGACCATATCATCTGCAAACAGTAATTTTACTTCTTCCTTTTCAATGTAGATTCCTTTGATCTCTTTTTCTTCCCTAATTGCTCTGGCTAGGACTTCCAGTACTATGTTACATAGAAGAGACAAGAGAGGACATCCTTGTCTGTCTTGTTCTGATTCTTAAAGGAAAACCTTTCAGCTTTTCACCATTGATATGATGTTAGCTGGGAGCTTGTCATATACAGCTTTATTATGTTGAAATAAATTACTTCTATGCCTAATTTGTTAAGAGTTTTTATCATGAAACATGTTGATTTTTTAAAATGCTTTTTCTGCATCTATTGAGATGATCATATAATTTTTATCCTTTATTCTGTTAATCTGGTGTGTCATCTTTATTGTTTTGTGTCTATTGAACCATCCTTGCATCTCACTTGATTATGGTGTTTGATTCTTTTAATGTGCTATTGAATTCAATTTGCTAGTATTTTGTTGAGAATTTTTGCATCTATGTTCATCAGGGATATTAACCTCTAAGTTTCTTTTCTTACAGTATCCTCATCTGGTTTAGGTATCAAGGTAATGCTGGCTTCATAAAATGGGGTTGGAAGTGTTCTCTCCTCTTCAATTTTCTGGAAGAGTTTGAGAAAGATTGGCGTTAATTCTTCTTTCAATATTTGGTAGAATTTGCCAGTAAAGCCATATGTTCCTGGTCTTTTCTTTTTTGGGAGATTTTTGATCTGATTCAATGTTCTTATTAGTTCTTATTAGTTATAAATCTATTCAGATTTTCTGTTTCTTCATGTTTCAGTCTTGGTAGGTTGTATGTTTCTAGGAATGTATACATTTCTTCTAGGTTATCTAATTTACTGGTATATAATTATGTATAGTAGTTGTCTATGACCCTTTGTATTTATGGAGTTGCAGTTGTAATGTCCCCTGCTTATGATTTTCTTTACTCAAGTCTTCTCTGTTTTTCTTACTTAATTTGGCTAAATGTGTGTCAGTTTTATCTTCTCAAGAAACCAGCTCTTAGTTTCATTGATCTTTTCTACTCTCTATTTCACTTGTTTCTGCTCTGATCTTGTTATTTCCTTTCTTCTGATAACTTTGCACTTAGTTTTCCTTTTTTAGTTCCTTAAGGTATAACATTAGGTTATTTATTTTGTTACATTCCATAAGTTTTGGTATGTTGTGTTTTCAGTTTTATTTGTCTCAAGATATTTTTTAATTTCCCTTTTGATTTCTTCCTTCATCCATTGATTGTTCTGGAGTATGTTGTTTAATTTTAACATATTTGTAAATTTTCCAGCTTCTTAAATTTGTTAAGACTTGTTTTGTAGCCGAACATATGATCTATCCTGGATAATGTTCCATGTGTACTTGAGATGAATGTATATTCTGCTGCTATTGGATTAAATGTTCTGGATATGTCTGTTAGGTCCATTTGATCTAAATTGTAGTTCAAGTACAATATTTCCTTATGGATTTTCTGCTTGGATGACTGTCCATTTTGAAAATGAGATGTTAAAGTTTCTACTATTATTGTATTGCTATAGATTTCTCCTTTTAAGCCTTTAATATTGGCTTAATATATTTGTGGGTTCCAATACTGGGTGCATATTTACAATTGCTATATCCTCTTGATGAATTGACCCCTTTATCATTATTTTGACTTATAGTTTATTTTGTTTGATATAAGTATAGCTATCCCTGCTCTCTTTTGGTTTCCATTTGCATGGACTATCTTTTTCAATTCCTTCACTTTCAGCCTGTGTGTTTTCTTAAAGTTGAAGTGAGGCTCTTGTAGGTAGCATATAGTTGTATCTTTTTTGTTTTTGTTTTTGTCTATTCAGGCACTCTATGTTTGTTTGTTGATTGGGGGATTTAACTCCCCCTTTTTTGGAGATGGAATCTCACTTTGTTGCCAGAGTGCAGTGGTGTGATCTCAGCTCACTGCAACCTCCACCTCCCAGGTTCAAGCAATTCTCCTGCCTCAGCTTCCCGAGTAGCTGGGATTACAGGCATGCACCACCACATCTGGCTAATTTTTGTATTTTTGGTAGAGACAGGGTTTCACCATGTTGGCCAGGCTGGTCTGGAACTCCTTAACACAAGTGATCCACCTGCCTTGGCCTCCCAAAGTGCTGGGATTTCAGGCATGAGCCACTGCATCTAACTGAATTTAACCCATTTAAATAAAAAATAATTGTTTATAGGTAAGGACTTACTATTACCATCTCATTAATTGTTTCCTGGCTGTTTTTAGTTCCTTTGTTCCTTTCTTCCTTCTTTCCTGTCTTCCTTTGTGATTTGATGGTTTTCCATAGTGGTATGCTTTGATTTTTTTCTGTTTATCTTTTGTGTATCTACTATAGTTTGTACTTTGTTGTTACCATTAGGCTTCCATAAATATTTTATAATTATAACAATCTATTTTAAGTTGATATTGACTGAACTTCAACTGCATACAAAAACTCTACTCTTTTACTCACCTCCATTTTATATTTTGATGTCATAATTTACATTTTTCTTTTTATATTATGTATCAATGAACAAATTATTGTAGCTATAGTTATTTTTAATGCTTTTGTCTTTAAACTTTTATACTATTACAGTAATTAGTGCACTCTGAATTTGATTATATATTTACCTTTACCAGTGAGTTTCATACTTTCATATGTTTTCTATTAGTGTCTTCTCATTTTAGCTTGAATAACTCCCTTCTGTATTTCTTATATGGAAGGTCTAGTGGTAATGAACTCCCTCAGCTTTTGTTTGTCTGGGAATGTCTTTCTCTCTCATTCATTGCTGAAGGACAGCTTTGCTGGGTAAAATAGTTTTGGTTGTCATATTTTTTTTTTCAGGACTTTGAATATATCTTACTCTCTCCTGGCCTATAGGGTTTCTGCTGAGAAGTCTGCTGGTAGCCTTATGAAGACTCCCTTGTATGAGATGAGTTTTTTTTCTCATGCTACTTTGAAAATTTTGTCTTTGATTTTTGACAGTTTTATTACAATTCGTTTTGGTGAAGTCCTCTTTGGATTGCATCTGTATGGGGATCTGTGAGCTTCATATTCCTAGATATCCATACATATCCCCAGATTTGGGAAGTTTTCCAACATTGTTTCTTTCCATAAGCTTTCTGCCTGCTTTGCTCTCTCTCTCTTCTTCTGAAACTCCCATAATGTACACATTGGGCTGCTTTTTGGTGTCCTATAATTCACATACATTTTCTTCACTTTAAAAAATTTCCTTTTTCTATTTCCCTGTCTAACTGGATAATTTCAAATGAGTGGTCGTTGAGTTTATAGTTTTTCCCCTCCACTTGTTCAAGTCTGCTGTTGATGCTCTCTATTTCATTTTGCATTTTATTCATTGTATTCTTCAACTCCAGTATTTGTTTCTTTTTTTCTTTTTTTAAATTCCTATCTATCTGTTGAGCTTCTCGTTTTGCTCGTGTATTTTTTTCCTGATTGCATTGAGTTGTCTATCTGTGTTCTGTTATAGCTTACTGAACTTCTTTTAAGCAAGTATTTTGTATTCTTTTGTTCTGTTATAGCTTACTGAACTTCTTTTAAACAAGTATTTTGTATTCTATGTTCAGCAGTTTGTAGATCTTTATTTCCTTGGGGTTGGTTATTGTAAAATTATTGTGTTCCTCTGGTGATGTTATGTTTCCTCTATTTTTTTTTTTTTTTGGTTCCCATGTTGATGTCTGTGTATTTTATGGAGCAAGCCTTTCTTCCAGATTTTACAAACTGATTTTTGTGGGGAAAGACCTTCAGCAAGGTGGTGCTGGGCTGGTGCAAGGGCACTGGAAGAATTAGGTGATAGTTTCAGCTCTATAGAAGGAACAGTGTTGTAATATCTGTGCAGCTCCGTCAGCTGAGGTCATCATCAGTAAGGATTGCAGGGGTCCTCAACATGCACAACAGCCTATCCTTTTCTGGGGGTGCTCAGCAGTATCTCTCTCTCTGGGGAGTCTGTGGCAACAATGACTGTTCATTATCTCAGTAATGAAAGATGCCAGTGTCCTCTGCAGAGCAGGATTCTGGGGTTGGCACCAATGAACACTACAGGGTTCTCCACAGTGAAAGCTGCACAGTCTGTGGCTGTCATCAGGGCTATTGAGGTCCTGAGCAGCAAAGAAGAAGGTTGCCGGAGTCCTCCATTGGGCAGGCCACTTGGAGTTACAATGGCACCTGCTGCATGGCTGATAAAGATAGCCCCCATGCCTTGCCTTTACTCCCAGCCATCTCCAGATGTCTCTAATTAGCCAATCTCGTTAGCAATCTT
Organism: Papio anubis; assembly: GCF_008728515.1. Taxonomy (NCBI): domain Eukaryota; kingdom Metazoa; phylum Chordata; class Mammalia; order Primates; family Cercopithecidae; genus Papio; species Papio anubis. The sequence goes on along the minus strand of NC_044989.1, from coordinate 64,019,678 downwards.
TTCTGTATGGTTATTATCTTTTTTTGCTCCACTGTGTTGTTGTAGTTTTTAAATGGACATTTGAGTCCTCTCAGGGCTATTTTTATCCTTGGATAGCTGTTTAATTATTATTTTTTGTTAGAGGAGAGAGGCTGCTATCTCTTACTACTCCATCTTGCTGACATCACTCCTCTCCCTATTGTTTTTCTATTTTCAGTTTTATTGGTTCCACTTTCATGTTCATTTTTCCCTTCTGCTTGCTTTTTTCTCTCCTTTTTCTAGCTTCCTTAGGTGGAAACTTAGATCATTATTTTGAAACTCTTCTTTTCTAATGTATTCATTTAGTGATATGAATTATTTTCTCAACACTGCTTCAGCTGTGTCTCACAATTTTTCTTTAATTTATTTTGAGATGGAGTCTCACTCTGTTGCCCAGACTGGAGTGCAGTGGCACAATGTTACTCACTGCAACCTCTGCCTCTTGGGTTCAAGTGATTCTCTTGCTTCAGCCTCCTTAGTAGCTGGGATTACAGGTGTGCACTGCCACACCCAGCTGATTTTTTGTATTTTTAGTAGAGATGGGGTTTCACCATGTTGGCCAGGCTGGTCTCGAGCTCCTGACCTCAGGTGTTCCATCCGCCTAGGCCTCCCAAAGTGCTGAGATTATAGGTGTGAGCCACTGTGCCCAGCCCACAATTTTGATACATTATATTTTCATTACTTGTTTACTTTCCAAGTGTTTAGTGATTTTCCTATTGTCTTTCCATTGTTCATTTCTAATTTGATTTCATTGTGATCAGACAACTTACTCTGTATTATTTCAGTTCTTTTACATTTGTTGAGGTTTGTTTTATGGCCTAGAATAAGGTCTATCTTGGTACGTATTCAGGAAAACTTGAAAAGAATATATACTCTGCTGTTTGGGGGTAGAATTCTGTTGTTTGATGTTGTTGAGTTCTTCTATAGCTTGCAGATCTTTCTGTCTCATTGATCTATCCATTGTTGAGAGAGACGTGCTGACATCTCCAACTATAATTGTGTATTTGTCTATGTCATTAATCCTGTCAGTTTTTGCTTCACATATTTTCCATCTCCGTTGTTTGGTGCATACATATGTGGGATTGCTATGTCTTTTTGGTGGAGTGATCATTTTGTCATTATGTTAAAGGCCCTCTCTGTCCCTGGTAGTTTTTTTCTCTTTATCCGATGTTAGTGTAGACACACTTGCTTTCTTTTTGATTAATGTTTGCATCATATCTTTTTTCATTCTTTTACTTTCAACCCTGTTTCTATCATCATACTTGAAGTAAGTTTCTTTTAGACAGCATGTAATTAGGTCATCTTTTCAAATCCCTTCTGACAATCTGTCTTTTAATGGATGCCTTTAGGCCATTTTCATATAAAGTAATTATTGATGTATTAGAGTTTATATTTGTCACTTCATTTTTGCTTTCTATTTGTTTCCTCTGAGTTTTGTTTCCATTTTCCTTTTCCTTACTTCTTGTGGGTTACTCGAATATGTTCGTGAATTCTATTTATTTAGATATGGTTTTTTGAGTATATCTTTTCGTTATAATTTTTTCATGGTTGCTATGATTTTGCACATCACTTATGCTTAGATTTTCTGATTTTTCATTTGTTCCAAGCATGTTCGTAATTTCTCATTGAAGCATATATAATAGCTGCCTTTAAATTCTTGTTGGATTTAAATCCTAATGTTGCTGTCATCTCAGTATTGGCATCTATTCATTGTCTATTTTCATTCAGTTTGAAATTTTTTAGTTCATGGTGTGACAAGTAATTTTCAATGGAAATCTGGACATTTTGAGTATTACATTATGAAACTCCAGATCTTAGTTACATGTTTTGTTTTACATGGCTTTCTCTGACACTACTATGGCAGGAGAGGGGGTGGGTACCACCTCTTTATTGCCAGCTGAGGGTAGACATTTAGGTCCCTCACTCAATCTCCACTGATACCCAAGTGGGGTTGAGGCCTCCTTGTTACTGCCGGGTGGGAGTGGAAGTTCCAACTCTCCACTAAGCCTTTACTGATACTGCCTGACTGAGAGGAGTAGGAGTGTGTCATCATTGCTTCCCACATGGCCTCTACTGCCACCGGGAGGGAGGTGGCCTTCTTTGCTGATATAAGTCCTTACTGTCCACTGGCTCTCCTCTGACACCACATAGCATGTAGGTAGGAGAGGAGTGCCTCATTAATACTGAGTACAGTGGAAATCCAGACTTCCCATGTAGTCTCCACTGATACTGTAAAATTTCTCAAATTTCCCAGTGGGATGAAAGTCATAAAATTCTACTTGGCCTTCTCTGATACTTCCCCAGTGGTGGGGTTAGGATGCCTTTATACAGCATGGCCTGAAGGGAATTTTGGGCTCCCCATTTGACGTTTGCTAGTATAGGTAGGGTGGGGTTACAGTTCTTTTCTGTGGTGGAGTAGAGCAATTATTGCCTAGAAGTTTTTTCTCTTGCAAAACTGCCCCCTTTCTTGGTCCTTTGGCTAGAGAGAGCAGGCTTATAATGGGCTTTTTTCTTTGTTTGTCTATGCCTGTTGGTGTTTCCAGTTTGCTGGCTTCTGGGATCTATACAAAGTAAAAATAAAGCCCAGAGAACTCACCGCCATGTTATTCCTTTAGTTATACTTAGAGGAAAGAATAGATGAAAGAATATCTACTCTACCTTTCTAGAAGCTAAAGCCCTGTGAAACTTTTTGTTTTGTTGGGTTGTTGTTGTTTTGTTTTGGAAACTCATTGTTGAGTCCAAGTGTGGGACCACTAGACTAGGTAACTGTGAAGCCCATTCCAGCTCCAAGTTGGTTTTCTGTATTGTGGTCCTGGATCTGGGTTCTTTAGGAGGCACCTTGCAGGCATTAGGTCAACTGGTTGCTAAGCCAGTTGCCGTAGGATGTACCCTTCTCTCAGACCCCTGTGATTTTCTATTAAAAAGTTGAGCAGCTGCTGTAAAGGATGTTGTTACCAATTCCCTTAGGCCACATACCAGGATGTCAAATTGGGAGCTGGTCCTCTGTATGGAAAAACTGAGGCCTCCTAAACCAGATGGTATCTAAACTCACAACTGTGAATTTCCTCATAGAACAGAAGCTTGCAAAATTGTCTGTTTTGAATCTTAAACTGAACCCTCTCTATTTTAAGATCACTCTGTCTTAGTTTTTCCTCCGTTGAAACTTATGCTTTTTAAATAGATTATTTTAAGATAAGCTCTGTCGTGGTTTCTGTTTATAAAGTCATAAATAGAATTGTCAGAAGGTATGTTCATTAGCAAAATATTTTATATTATATTTGATATTATACAAAGAAGATGATATCTGTATATATTATCCCTCTCTCACTGAGTGAATGTAATTATCTTTATGATATTCATTTTGTTTTGAAAGTTAAAAAGGGGAAAATGGCATGTTTTTTGATTGAGAAAAAAACAATTTTTATCGTTATAAAATAGAATAATAGTAGTTACCATCATCCTGTTCTGTAGAGCAGAAAGCTGGTATATAGACTATGTATAACATTACTGAAACAGGAGATTTTCCCTGACCCCTTTGTGGGCCTCAGCGACAAGGGTGCCTCGCTTACTCAGCCCACAGCTCTCAACCCCTAGCAGGAAGGGGAGCACGCAGGTGAGTGGGTGCCAGGAGTCCTGGCAGCAGGATCTAGTCCGGGGGTACCCATGACCCCTAAAGCCCCGGAGGGTGTGCGTTACAGTACGCTCTTTTAGCTTTGCTATCCGAGGACAGCTCAAGTGTTAAACAGCTCAGTGGGACCTCTGCGTTTTTGCATGAGGCAGTTGCTCTCCACCAGGAGGGCAGAGGGTCAGTGTGACAGCCTTTATCATCTGCAGCGATGGCACCCAAGCTCTTGTTCGGTGTCCAGGAAAAATCAGGTCCCATGAACAAATTGAAGGGTGGTGAATGCAGAGGATTTTATTGCCGATGGAAGTGGTGCTCAGCTGGAAAGGGAGTGGAACAGGAAGGTATTCTTCCCTTGAAGTCTGGCAGTCTCTGGAGGGACTCTGCTCCAAAGTTCCGCTGTCAAGCCATCGCATTGAAGTTAAGCTGCTTCTCTCCAATGCTCAACTACTCCTTCTCTTTTCCCCTTCTCTGCTCTCTTTCAGTGGAGCCTGGGGTTTTTATGGGTACAAGAAGGAGGGCAGGTCGGGCCATGGGTGGTTTTGAAAAAGGCAATGTTGGAGTGGGAAAATGGGAATGCATGTTCTTACTTTGGGCTGTGGTTCCAGGCTTGAAAGTGGAGCTTCACAAGGGAACCCGCCCTTTTCTACCTAGAATTTCTCTGCCTCCTGTCTCTATCATTACAGACATGATTTTCAATATTTTTAAAGAATGAAAATAAGTTTCTCTATGTCTCTCTAATCTCTGTGTCTCTCTAGTCTAGTCACTGACTAGGGTGTAAAAATTGTCAGTTAAATACTCCTTGAATATTATGACTCCAGATCATGACAATCTTGGGGGAGGTTGACAATACATGAGCTTTGTCTTTTCAACTAAATGTTGTCTTCTAGTAATCGTGTTATTGGAAAACTGAGAACAAAAATTATAGCATTTGAGATTAATGTCGGGCTGGGCACAGTGGCTCACGCCTGTAATTCCAGCAGTGGGAGGCTGAGGTGGGTGGATCATGAGGTCAGGAGTTCGAGGCCAGCCAGGCCAAGATGGTGAAACCCTGTCTCTACTAAAAATACAAAAAGTATCCGGGCGCGGTGGTGGGTGCCTGTAATCCCAGCTACTAGGGAGGCTGAGACAGGAGAATCGCTTGAACCAGGGAGGTGGAGGTTGCAGTGAGCTGAGAATATGCCACTGCACTCTAGTCTGGGCGACAGAGCAAGGCTCCGTCTCAAAAAAAAAAAAAAAGAGATTAATGTTTTAGATAACAAAATAACTAAGGTCAAAGCAGAAAAATTCTTTTTAATGGAAGTAGTCACCAAATGTGTCATTTAATCCTTGGATTTTTTTTGTTTGTTTGTTTATATATTTTATTCTCTTGGGGTTTGTCTTTTTTTTTTTTTAATTACACTTTAAGTTCTGGGATACATGTGCAGAACGTGCAGGTTTGTTACCTAGCATGACATGCGCCACGATCATTTGCTGCACCCATCAACCCGTCATCTACATTAGATATTTTTCCTAATGCTATCCCTCCCCTATCCTTGCACCCCATGGCAGACCCCAGCATGTGATGTATTGTATTTCTGGTTCTAGATCCTAGAGGAATTGCCACACTGTCTGCTATAATGGTTGAACTAATTTACACTCCCAACAACAGTGTAAAATCATTCATATTTCTCCACATCCTCTCCAGTATCTGTTGTTTCCTGACTTTTTAATGACTGCCATTCTGTCATGAGATGGTATCTCAACGTGGTTTTGATTTGCATTTCTCTAATGACCAGTGATGATGAGTTTTTTTTTTTTTGATATGTTTGTTGGCCTCATAAATGTCTTCTTTTGACAAGTGTCTGTTCATACCCTTTTTTGATGGGGTTGTTTATTTTTTCTTGTAAATTTGTTTAAGTTCTTTGTAGATTCTGAATATTAGCCCTCTGTCAGATGGATAGATTGCAAACATTTTCTCCCATTCTGTAGATTGCCTGTTCACTCTAATGATAGTTTCTTTTGCTGTGCAGAGGCTCTTTAGTTTCATTAGATCACATTTGTCAATTTTAGCTTTTGTTGCCATTGCTTTTGGTGTTTTGGTCATGAAGTCTTTGCCCATGCCTATGTCCTGAATGGTATTGCCTAGGTTTTCTTCCAGGGTTTTTATGGTTTTAGGTCTTACATTTAAGTCTTTAATACATCTTGAGTTAATTTTTGTATAAGGTGTAAGGAAGGGGTCCAGTTTCAGTTTTCTGCATATGGCTAGCCAATTTTCCCAGCACCATTTATTAAACAGGGAATCCTTTCCCCTTTGCTTGTTTTTTTCAGGTTTGTCAAAGATCAGATGGTTGTAGATGTGTGGCCTTATTTCTGAGGCCCTGTTCTGTTCTGTAGGTGTATATATCTGTTTTGGTACCAGTACCATGCTGTTTTGGTTACTGTAGCCTTGTAGTGTAGTTTGAAGTCAGGTAGCATGATGCCTCCAGCTTTGTTCTTTTTGCTTAGGATTGCCTTGGCTATACGGGCTCTTTTTTGGTTGCATATGAAATTTAAAGTACTTTTTTCTAATTCTGTGAAGAAAGTCAATGGTAGCTTGATGGGGATAGCATTGAATCTATAAATTACTTTAGGCAGTATGGTCATTTTCATGATATTGATTCTTCCTATCTGTGAGCATGGAATGCTTTTCCATTTGTTTGTCTTCCCTTATTTCCTTGAGCATGGTTTGTAGTTCTGCTTGAAGAGGTTCTCCACATCCCTCATCACATCCCTTGTAAGTTGTATTCCTAGACATTTTATTCTCTTTGTAGCAATTGTGAATAGGATTTCACTCATGATTTGGCTCTCTGTTTGTCTATTATCGGTGTATAAGAATGCTTGCGATTTTTGCACATTGATTTTGTATCCTGAGACTTTGCTGAAGTTGCTTATCAGCTTAAGGAGCTTTTGGGCTTAGACGATGGGGTTTTCTAAATATACAATGATGTTATCTTCAAACAGAGACAATTTGACTTCCTCTCTTCCTATTTGAATACGCTTTATTTCTTTCTCTTGCCTGATTGCCCTGGCCAGAACTTCCAATACTATGTTGAATAGGAGTGGTGAGAGACAGCATCCTTCTTTTGTGCCGGTTTTCAAAGGGAATGCTTCCAGCTTTTCCCCATTCAGTATAATACTGACTGTGGGTTTGTCATAAATAGCACTTATTATTTTGAGATACGTTCCATCAATACCTAGATTATTGAGAGTTTTTAGCATGAAGTGGTGTTGAATTTTATCAAAGGCCTTTTCTGTATCTATTGAGATATTCATGTGGTTTTTGTCATTGGTTCTGTTTATGTGATGGATTTCGTTTATTGATTTGTATATGTTGAGCCAGCCTTGTGTCCCAGGGATGAAGCTCACTTGATTGTGGTGGATAAGCTTTTTGATGTGCTGCTGGATTTGGTTTGCTAGTATTTTTTTGAGGATTTTCACATCAATGTTCATCAGGGATATTGGCATGAAATTTTCTTTTTTTGTTCTGTCTCTGCCAGGTTTTGGTATCAGGATGATGCTGGCCTCATAAAATGAGTTAGGGAAGATTCCCTCTTTTTCTATTGTTTGGAATAGTTTCAGAAGGAATGGTATCTATTCCTCTTTGTACCTCTGGTAGAATTTGGCTGTGAATCCATCTGGTGCTGGGCTTGGTTGGTAGGCTATTAATTACTGCCTCAATTTCAGAATTTATTATTGGTCTATTCAGGGTTCGACTTCTTCCTGGTTTAGTCTTGGGATGGTGTATATGTGCAGGAATGCATCCATTTCTTCTAGATTTTCTAGTTTATTTGCATAGAGATGTTTATAGTATTCTCTGAGGGTAGTTTGTATTTCTGTGGGATAAGCGGTGATATCCCCTTTATCTTTTTTTATTGTGTCTATTTGATTCTTCTCTCTTTTCTTCTATATTAGTCTGGCTAGAGGTCTATCTATTTTGTTAATCTTTTCAAAAAACCAGCTCCTGGATTAATTGATTCCTTGAAGGGTTTTTCGTGTCTCTATCTCCTTTAGTTCTGCCCTAATCTTAGTTTATTTCTTGTCTTCTGCTAGCTTTTGAATTTGTTTGCTCTTGCTTCTAGTTCTTTTTTTTTTTTTGAGACGGAGTCTCTGCTTCTGTAGCCCAGGCTGGAGTGCAGTGGCCGATTTCTCCTTTTCAGCTTCACTGCAAGCCTCGCCTCCCCGGTTCACGCATTTTCTCGCCTCAGCCTCCCCGGTAGCTGGGACTACAGGCTCACCACCACCCGGCTATTTTGTATTTAGTAGAGACGGGTTTCACTGTATAGCTAGGATGGTCTCGATCTCCTGACCTCGTGATCCGCCCATCTCGGCCTCCCAAAGTGCTGGGATTACAGGCTTGAGCCACCGCGCCCGGCCTTCTCTAGTTCTTTTAATTGTGATGTTAGGGTGTTAATTTTAGATCTTTCCCACTTTCTCCTGTGGGCATTTAGTGCTATAAATTTCCCTCTAAACACTACTTTAGCAGTGCCCCAGAGATTCTGGCATATTGTGTCTTTGTTCTCATTGGTTTCAGAGAATTTATTTATTTCTGCCTTAATTTTGTTATTTACCCAGTAGTCATTCAGGAGCAGGTTGTTCAGTGTCCATGTAGTTGTGCAGTTTTGAGTGAGTTTCTTATTCCTGAGTTCTAATTTGATTGCACTATGGTCTGAGAGACTGTTTGTTATGATTTCCGTTCTTTTGCATTTGCTGAGGAATGTTTTATTGTGGTCAATTTTGGAATAAGTGTGATGTGGTGCTGAGAAGAATGTATATTCTGTTGATTTGGGGTGGAGAGTTCTGTACATGTCTATTGGGTCCGCTTGGTCCAGAGCTGAGTTCAAGTCCTGAATATCCTTGTTAATTTTCTGTCTCGTTGATCTGTCTAAAATTGACAGTGGGGTGTTAAAGACTCCCACTATTATTGTGTGGGAGTCTAAGTCTCTTTGTAGGTCTCTAAGAACTTGCTTTATGAATCTCGGTGCTCCTGTATTGGGTGCATATATATTTAGGATAGTTAGCTCTTCTTGTTGCATTGATCCTTTTACAATAATGTAATATTCTTGTCTTTTTTTATCTTTGTTGGTTTAAAGTCTGTTTTACAGAGACTAGGATTGCAACCCCTGCTTTTTTTTTTTCTGCTTTCCATTTGCTTGGTAAATATTCCTCCATCCCTTTATTTTGAGACTGTATGCGTCTTTGCACGTGAGGTTGTCTCCTGAATACCGCACACTGACAGGTCTTGACTCTATCCAATTTGTCAGTCTGTGTCTTTTAATTGGGGCATTTAGACTATATACTTTTAAGTTTAATATTGTTATGTGTGAAATTGATCCTGTCATTATGATGCTAGCTGGTTATTTTGCCCATTAGTTGATGCAGTTTCTTCATAGTGTCGATGGTCTTTACAATTTGGTATGTTTTTGCAGTGGCAGGTACCAGTTTTTCCTTTCCATATTTAGTGTTTCCTTCAGGAGCTCTTGTAAGGCAGGCCTGGTGCTGACAAAATCTCTCAGCATTTGTTTGTCTATAAAAGATTTTATTTCTTTTTCACTTATGAAGCTTAGTTTGGCTGGATATGAGATTCTGGGTTGAAAATTATTTTCTTTAAGAATGTTGAATATTGGCCCCCAACCTCTTCTGGCTTGTAGAGTTTCTGCAAGCAGATCCACTGGTAGTCTGATAGGCTTCCCTTTGTGGGTAACCCGACCTTTCTTTCTGACTGCCCTTAACATTTTTTCCTTCATTTCAACCTTGGTGAATCTGATGATTATGTGTCTTAGGGTTGCTCTTCTCGAGGAGAATCTTCGTGGTGTGCTCTGTATTTCCTGAATTTGAATGTTGGCCTGTCTTGCTAGGTTGGGGAAGTTCTCCTGCATAATATCCTGAAGAGTATTTTCCAACTTGGTTCCATTCTCTCCTTCACTTTCAGGTACACCAATCAAACGTAAGTTTGGTCGTTTTGCATAGTCCCATATTTCTTGGAGACTTTGTTCGTTCCTTTTCATCCTTTTTTCTCTAATCTTGTCTTCACATTTTATTTCATTAAGTTGATCTTCAATCTCTAATATCCTTTCTTCCACTTGATCAGTTCAGCTATTGACACTTGTGTATGCTTCGTGAAGTTCTTGTGCTGTGTTTTTCAGCTCCATCAGGTCATTTATGTTTTTCTCTAAACTGGTTATTCTACTTAGCAATTCCTCTAACTTTTTTTCAAGGTTCTTAGCTTTCTTGCATTGGGTTAGAACATGCTCCCTCTAGCTCAGAGGAGTTTGTTATTACCCACCTTCTGAAGCCTACTTCAGTTAATTCATCAAACTCATTTTTCATCCAGTTTTGTTCCCTTGCTGGTGAGGAGTTGTGATCCTTTGGAGGAAAAGAGGTGTTCTGGTTTCTGGAATTTTCAGCCTTTCTGTGCTGGTTTTTCCTCATCTTCGTGGATTTATCTACCTTTGGTCTTTGATGTTGGTTACCTTTGGATGGGGTTTTTGTGTGGGTGTCCTTTTTGTTGATTTTATGCTATTGTTTTCTGTTTGTTAGTTTTCCTTCTAACAGTCAGGTCCCTCTGCTGCAGGTCTGCTGGAGTTTGCTGGAGGTCCACTGCAGACTCTATTTGCCTGAGTATCACTGTCAGAGGCTGCAGGACAGCAAAGGTTGCTGCCTGTTCCTACCTCTGGAAGCTTCATCCCAGAGCGGCACCTGCCAGGTGCCAGCCAGAGCTCTCCTTTATGAGGTGTCTGTTGACCCCTGCTGGGAGGTATCTCCCAGTCAGGAGGCAGGGGGTTCAGGGACCCACTTGAGGAGGCAGTCTGACCCTTAGCAGAGCTCAAGCGCTGTGCTGGGAGATCCACTGCTCTCTTCTGAGCTGGCAGGCAGGAATGTTTAAATCTGCTGAAGCTGCGCCCACACCCACCCCTTCGCCCAGGTTCTCTGTCCCGGGGAGATGGGAGTTTTATCTGTAAGTCCTTGACTGGGGCTACTGCCTTTCTTTCAGAGATGTCCTGCCCAGAGGGGAGGAATCTAGAGAGGCAGTCTGAGTACAGTGACTTTTGCTGCAGTGGGCTCTACTCAGTTCTAACTTCCAAGAGGCTTTGTTTACACTGTGAAGGGAAAACTGTCTACTCAAGCCTCAGTAATGGCGGATGCCCCTCCCCCCACCAAGCTTGAGCATCCCAGGTCGACTTCAAACTGCTGTGCTGGCAGTGAGAATTTCAAGCCAATGAGTCTTAACTTGCTGGGCTCTGTGGGTATAGGATCTGCTGAGCTGGGCCAGTTGGCTCCCTGCCTTCAGCCCCCTTTCCAGGGGAGTGAATGGTTCTGTCACGCTGGTGTTCCAGGCGCCACTGGGGTAGAAAAAAAACCACTGCAGCTAGCTCGATGTCTGCCCAAATGGCCACCCAGTTTGTGTTGAAACCCAGGGCCCTGGTGGTGTAGGCACCTGAGGGAGTCTCCTGGTCTGTGGGTTGCAAAGACCATGGGAAAAGCGTAGTATCTGGGCCAGAGTGCACCATTTTTGATGTCACAGTCCCTCACAGCTTCCCTTGGCTTGGGGAAGGAGTTCCCTGACCCCTTGCACTTCCCAGGTGAGGTGATGCCCCGCCCTGCTTTGGCTCGCCCTCCATGACTGCACCCACTGTCTAACCAGTCCCAATGAGATGAGCTGGGTACCTCAGTTGGAAATGCAAAAGTCACCCACCTTCTGTATTGATCTCACTGGGAGCTGCAGACCAGAGCTGTTCCTATTCAGCCATCTTGCCAGCCACTTCCTAATCCTTGTATTTTTATGTGAACTACTTGCATGGTGCTAATATTTGAAATCAATAGTAATTATTGAAAGATCTCCCTAGATACAAAGCATGGTGCCAGGCACTGTTAAAGAATAGAAGATGTAGATCCTGTTTTTCAGGTGCTTACAATCTAGTAAAATAGGACATAGACCGAGGAAGAGTAAATAATGACAGCAGTTCAGTTCAAAGTGAGGCAGTGCTGCTAGGAAGTGCATGACCAGTGGCCACATGAGTTAGCTGTACCAAAAATCTATGAAAGTTTTGAGGAGGAAGGCTCGTTTTAGACTGAGCTTTATAGAGAAGATGACAACTGAATCAAGTCATCAAGGGTAGGAAGGATGTGGATATATGAAGGTAAAGAGGGTTGGGTATTCCAAGTCTTGAAATCTCTTCCATTAAAATCTTTTAAAAGGAAGCTGGATAATTTTCTCTGATGATCTGTTATCCATGACCCAACATACTGATACCAGTTTAAAACTCTTCTCTGCCCTTCACTATTTTTTCGTGCTCCCTAAATGGCCAGCCAACTAACAGGGATTGGAGGAAGGGAGTGGTGGTCAAGAAACAAAGAAGATGAGAGAATAAAGTCCTCCTGGGAGACCTGATAGTGGTTGTGTTTAATTTTACATTTTAACATGGATCAGGATGAAATACATCCTCTTCACACCATGCAATTTACAACCCATTTAAAACAAAAATGATTATCCAGGCCAGGCACTGTGGCTCACGCCTGTAATCCCAGCACTTTGGGAGGGTGAGGTGGGTGGATCACCTGAGGTCAGCAGTTTGAGACCAGCCTGACCAACATGGAGAAACCCCGTCTCTACTAAAAATACAAAATTAGCCGGGCGTGGTGGCGCATGCCTGTAGTCCCAGCTACTCAGGAGGCTGAGGCAGGAGAATTGCTTGAACCTGGGAGGCAGAGGTTGCGGTGAGCTGAGATTGCACCATTGCACTCCAGCCTGGGCAACAAGTGCGAAACTCCATCTCAAAAAAAAAAAAAAAAAAAATTACTATCCCACTTCTATCCTTCTATCAAAAGTTAATACATTTTAACAGTACCTATGCTTCAAAAAGTGAATCAAGGGCATGCAGAATTGTCACCTAGAGCCCAAGAGTGTTGAATAAGAAATTGTTCCAGTGTGGTGCTATCATGTCTAAGGGAGGAACATAGGGGTAATCACTGATCATTTCACAATTGCAGTCAATGAATCCAGGAAAGAAAAAGAAAATGCTTAACACCTGGGCAATTAAATTCTTTTTTTTTTTTTTTTTTTTTTTTTTTGAGACGGAGTCTCGCTGTGTCTCCCAGGCTGGAGTGCAGTGGCGTGATCTCCTCACTGCAAGCTCCGCCTCCCGGGTTCACGCCATTCTCCCGCCTCAGCCTCCCAAGTAGCTGAGACTACAGGCGCCCGCCACCACGCCCGGCTAGTTTTTTGTATTTTTAGTAGAGACGGGGTTTCACCATGTTAGCCAGGATAGTAAATTCTTAATAATAAATTGGTGATCAGACTCAAATGTACTCTGTGTGTTGAAGGACAACAATGAAGTCCATTTCTACCTTAGTTGCTGATTGTACTTCCCCTCGAGCTATTAGGTTCAAAGGTGCAGTTTCCCTCCAGGAAATACAGCCTTCCAGATAAAGCTTTCCCAGTTCTTCATTCCACTCTGTGCTGGCTGAGTTTTCATTCTAAGCACTTGCCTGAGCATTTTGGGGAATCTTCTTCTCAGCAGGGTGCTGATATTTGAGCAGAAAAGAAAATTGTTCTCATTTCTGACTCAAAGGTGGTATATTTACATAAGCCCCTCTTTCATTTAAATCTGTCTTAATCCTCAAGGATTTAGTAATTGAAATGCAAAATGCATTTTTTATCAATGAAAAAAAACCATAAGAGAAAACAAACAGTACAGATGAAGAATTTTTAAAAACCATTTTCATTTTTATTTTCTTGCCTAAAAGCAGTGTGGTTTCAAGATAATTGTTTGTATTTTCCTGATCTGGGTTGAAAACAAATGTGTACGTACATGCATATGAAGGGGTTCAGAACATGCCACTCCAAAATATGTTGCTTTGGCATGCTGATTATTTTGAGCTAAAAGAAGAAATTGAGAACCAACTCTTTATCTCAACTGCCTAAAATAAAATATGAATTTCCCCTTTTATAAAGGAAATTTTCATTAGTAAAGGTATTTGTTCCAGGAAGACAGCCATCCCTGATGACAACTTTTATCACCTGAGAGACTCTTAGCTGTATAACAAGGCAGGCAACCTTTATTCACTATACATTTCCTCCTCCAGCCTTCCCACAATTTGCCTCCACCACCCCTGAGCAGCCCCAAACCCCTATTCCTTTCTGTAACTCCGGACGATAGGAAAGTCTTAATCATCTGGCTGCTTAGTTTCATATTTCTGTGGGACTCCTATGTGTCCATATGTAATTATTTTTCTCCTATTAATCTATGTCAGTTTAATTCTTAGACCAGCCACAGAACCTAGAAGGGTATAAGAAAGCAATTTTTCCTCCCAAACACATATGAAATAAGGAAGATAGGAGGTTACAATTTCATTTGAAAGTACAATGTAATCATTTTAATCTTACTTTCAACCCATCTCTAAGTTCAAGATAATTCTGATAATTTTTATTTTGAATTTCATAGCTGAATTGAAAGGCAGCTGGTCTACATTATCACTCCAACAAATACATTAAAATATGGTTAATTATCTCTTATGGTTGCAAGAGCATGGCAAATGTAGAATTTATTCTGGGTCTTGAATGGCTTTCTTGATAGTTATTACAAATTTCTCCTGTGGTGAGGTGCTAATTACAAGTGCTCAGTTCTGCCCCAGAAGACCTACTGCTAGATCAGAGACAAGGCAAAAGCTCCTGGTTTACATCCACTTCTAAATTTGTTTTTCCACTTACTCCAGCTCTATTTTTACTTTTGGGGATGTTAGAGAAAGGCATTTTGTTTTTACAAACAAAAAGTTCTTAAACCTTAAATATTCTTGTCATTGCTTCAATTAAAAAAATATATATATTTTGCTGGATAATCTCAAAGGTTTCTTCCAGGTTTAAAATCCTTCTATGGATTGTAATTTCATTTAGTCCTTTCCACATTATCACTAATATCCTTATTTGCATATATATTTTTTTCTTCTCCACGTGGGTTGCTGTGTTTAAAAAATGCTACTTATTTGCATTCTAATATAGGAGGAAGGGAGGAGAGTAATAAGGTCTCTTTCCACATAAGCAAAGTTGTCCACTAATCAACATTATTGGCAATACTAAAGCCACTAGAATCTTAAAATTATTTCTATTTTTGTTTTATATTTCTTATTATATGCTATAAAGGATATATAAAAGACTCAAATGTGTACATTAGACTTACTTTTGCATGTTAAAAAGAAATCTAGCCTATTAGGCTAAGGTGAGGGTCTACCATGGATTGGCTCCTACTTACCTCTCCAATTCCCTTTTGAGCCCCTTTACCCTCCCTCCCTTAATTCCTCCCAGTTTGTTTTAGGCCTAAACAGACCTTTTCTTTCCTAAAACAGGAGGAGTTTTTTCCAGGTTCAAGGCTTTTCCATTTAAAATTCCCTTTGTGAGGTAAGGAAGGAACTCCCCCTCTCCCTTCTTATTCTTCAGATCTTGGCCTTAAATATCAATGCCTCAGAAATATGTAGAGAACCATCGCAATCTAAGTAGATTCTCACCTCTGTAAGTTTCTTAACATTGCACTATTTCCTGCAAAGAACTTATTGTAATATATGTGTGTTATTTATGGTATGTTCCATAAAGATAGAATTCATCAATGTACCTGGAATTAGCACAGTGCCATGCACAGACTGATCTCTCTGTTGAAAAAATAAATGAACAGGAGAGCATTAACTCTGAGCAAGTTTATTCTGGAAATGCCCCAGCTCAAGCCTGAGAATATTATTACTATCAAGGTAACTTCCAGCCAGAATAAGTAGTGCTATGAATTTAGCTCTATGGTGAAACAAGAAAGCTTATTCTCAGGGCCACAAAGTAAGAGAAGCAGCATGAGAAGAAAATCATGCAGACATAAATCATGTGCAGAACCCAGGTGTAATCCTAAGGGTTGTGGCTGACACCCCTCTTGAAATGGCCTCATTGCCTGGGGTGCCACCTGAAGTTCTTGGTCTCGTAGCCAAGAAATCAAGGACACAATCACACCAAGGATGAGGTTAGAGCAGAAGTTTAATAGGCAAAAGAAACAGCTCTCTGCTGCAGAGTGGGGTCCCCAAAAGGGTTGCCATTCTGCAGGGAAATGCAAGGGTTTTTATAAATGAGTTAGTGGGGAGGGAGTATCTTATTTACCCAGGGCGTGAAAAACAGGTTAGAACCAGGTGTGCCATCTGCATAGAGCACGAATCTCTGGCAGCCCCCACCCCTACCTTTTATTATGCAGATGGCTTCTTGGCCTGAGCTTCTTTGCCTTGCTTATTTCTTTCCTACTGTGCATGTGCTAAAAAAGTGGAAGTGGAGCCTGCATGGTGGACTTGCCTGGCCCCAGGTACTCCTTTACGCTGGTGCAGCTGCAGGCATCCCCCCATGAATATGTCCAAAAAAGGAAAGGAATATGCTCACTAAGGCCCATTGTGTTTACTGGGACCCACTGTATGTATGTGAAACTTGCTGATTACCCAGGAAACTCCACCTCTGTGTCATAGCTGCTTCCTTATCTATTTTTGCAGCCTGATCTTCCAGGCTGCTCTTTGTTAAAAGAGAAGTGATTTCTTGGGCTGCTTTTTGTTAGAAGGGAAGTTCTGCTGAGAACTCTTTGCCCTAACTGTCTGCCTAGCTAGTTTCTTTCTACCTCCTCTTTCACTGTAACAAAAACAGGTTAACAAGAGAAAAGCATAACAAACTTATTTTATCAAAGTTTGATTTGATACGGGAGGCTTCAGAATGAAAATCCCAAGACCTAGGGAAAATTGTCTGTTTTTATGCTTAGGTTCAATGAAGCATAGACAGTTGTGTAGAAATATGATTGTATACAGGGTATGATCTAATGGTAATCAACTGAGGGGAGAAACCCAGCAAGGCCTGTCTGTTCAGATTCTTGAAATGCCTCTGTGGGAAGCATTTCATCCTACAAGGTATGGGGCAGAATCCCTATGGAATGAGGTTCTTCAAGTGAAAGGGAGAAAGTGGTCTTTCTAGGTTTTATAACTTGTTTTGGGGAACAGGAGTTTTAGTTGCTATGACTCACCTTGGGGAGGAATACTAGTATATAGGCCTGCTTTCGGGGAGGAAAAGGGGTGGGAGACAAGAGGATGAGAGAAGGTCAGAGAGAGACTTTGCTTCTGTGGTTCTTCCAGTCTCTTTCATTTCAAAGTACTCAGCATGCCAAAGACATCATACTTTGGGCTATTTGTGTTCTGAGCCCTAACAGTGCCATCTCCCTTTATGTATAAAATGGTAGAGTTCATCTAGGCTTCATTAGGAGTAAGACTGAGTGGGTAGACATAGGAGTGGAGGGAAAGTTTGCCATTTGCCTTCTGAAGGTTTGCTGAAATGAACTGACAGTAGAGACATTAATAGGAAAAAGAGGCATACAAATTTATTAACGTGCAAGTGTATACAGAAGCCATACAAAATATGAAACTCAAAGAAGGGTCAGATGGTTAAGGTTTAAAAATCTTCGTCATAGGGGAGAGGGAATGGGGGATGTAGGCAATTTTGAGGGGTAGTAAATGATTTTCAGGATAATTGAATGAGCCCAAAGAACAGACATTGGCCTGGAACAAAACTTCATTCTGAGCACTAGGGGAGGTGGTGGGATAGTGAGGGGCAGAACTTCCCTGTGAATGAAGGTTCCTGTATTATGTAAATAAAGTCTCCCAGGTAATCTCTTGGAGCTGCTCTCAGAAAAATGAATAAAAAGTCTGTCCGAGCATGGTGATGATGTTTAGTCTTTTTTCCAGTGGTTAAACTTGCCTGGTTGTTTGATGAGATTCCTAGGGAGGGGGTCTTAAGACAATTGCATTTCTTTTGAAAGAAGTTTTCCTCAGTCAGACAAGGGAAATTCCAGAGACAACCTCTCCCTGTGCTTGGAGTTTGGGGTAGAAATAAGAGAAGGCTAGAAAAGCCTTGGTTCTTAGGCAGGTTCTAAGGCTTTCCAAGTTCCTTTAATTCAGAAGTGTTCAGCATGACAAAGCATCACAGTTTGGGGTATTGTTCTCTGCACTCCAACAGTGGAAATGGTGAATAATGTTGATGCTTCTGCCCAGATCCCTTTTAGCACCCATGCTGCCGTTCCCGTGGACTTTCCTTTGCTTCTAACAGCTAGCATCTGGGGTTCTTTTTGGAGGTCTCTGCCTGTACTGCTACAGCCTGCTTTGCTGGCAGCATAGAGAGCAGGCAATGGCTGGGAATTACATTATCCACCCCCATTCCATGATTGGGAGGATTGGGAGCATGAAACAAAAGCCCTAGGCTCCTTGCCTCAGAACAGAAGTTCCCTGATTTCATCAGGCTGGAGCCATCCTTGGCTAGATGCACCATTGCTTGGCTTCCTCCTTTTCCCTGATCCTGCTCTTCTTCCTTAGAGATTTCTCCTGGGAGCACTGCCTTAGTAAATCACATGCACTTGAATCCTCAAAAACCTAATTTTAGGGTCTACTACTGGAGGACTAGTCTTAAGATAGTGGGACAAAAGTTCTTGGGATTTTTTTTCCCCCCTTAAGCAATATGCACATATTGACTACCTATGTGTAAGGCAGTCTAGAGAAGCAGAGAAGAGCATTCTAAGCAAAGAGAACAGCCAAACAAAGGCATGGAGCCATGCACATGACTAACTGTCCAAGTACTTTAACATGGCCAGCATGGAAGGTATGTAAGGTACAGGGAATAATAGTCAAAGACGGGGCTGGAAAGTGTCACTTGAGGCCACATTAGAATAGACTTTGAAGTGATGCTAAGAAGTTTTTTTGTTTTTTGTTTTTAAAAGGAAAAGAAAAGCAAAAAACCTATGGGGAGAAAAAATAACATTTTTCCTCTACCTGCCTAGGTCCTAGCCTCCATCTTGGGCCCTGGAAGTCTAACTGACAAAAGACAGATTAACAAAAGAAAAACAGACTTTACTAACACATGTAGTACACATACATGTGGGAGAAACTCAGTGATGAGTAACTAAAAACAATGATTAGAATTTGAGTTTATATAGCATCTTCACAAAAAACCAGCCCACTTAGATGTGACAAGACAAAGGAAAAGGCTTCAAGCTTTCAAGGGTGGTAAACTGTGGAAAGGTAAGTGTATGGGGGAAACTAAAGGAATAAGGTTTGTTTTCTTGTGTCCATGTCAGTGCCAACTTTCTGTCTTCTTCATGGTCATGAAACTTCCCTAGGAGAGAGGATTTATGGCAGTCCTCACTTTCAGAAGTTTCTGCTTTTAGTCAGACAAGGGAGGCACTGAGAAGGCTGCTTCTGTATCTGTTGAATCTGAAATAACTTCAGCTCAAACTACTTCTTATGCTAAAGTGACATATTTTGGGGTGGCGTATTTTGATCCACTAAAAACCCAATAAGGAAATTGAGCCCTTACCATGTGCTTTCCATTTAAATAATCCTCACAAAAACATTATAAAGGAGATACTATTAATATCCCCATTTTGTATCTGAGGGAATCAAAACATAGAAAGGTTGTTTAAGGACACCTAAAAAGAGTCAGAGCTGGAATCCAAGCTTGTCTGACTTCCAAGCCCATGAGTTGGTCTATTCTTCAAAAAATGTGAAGCAAAATATCATCGCTAATCAGTAATTCTGGTGCAAGTCTGGATTGGACTAGGGAGAGAGGGGAGTCATAGACTCCAAACTGAGCTCCCATTCCCATTGTTATTGCAGACATCTTTTATGAAGAAATAATGATGGCTTGGACCAGGGTGATGGTGGTAAGGACATGAGAAAACTGGACAGATTTAGAGATGTCTATTCTGCTTAAAAGTGCTTTACTCAATTGTGCTACCCAGGTCAGGCTATGAGTTTGATTTAGAATACATGTCTATTCCCAGCAGAGTTAGAGGGCAAATTGACAAGGACCCATTTATTCAACAATGTGTATTGAACTCTCACTGTATTGTGCTGGGTGATACCAGTTAGGTGACATTACTAGAATGAAAGCTTGTATGTTTCTAATGAGTCAGTAACCATTTTAGGTTGTCTAAGAACCCATCAATATTCAGAAATCAAAACAGATATGTTTATTGTTTTGAGTTTTGTTTAAAGCCATAATGATCATAAAGATAATGAGTTCTCATACCAATTTCACAGGAACAACTAGGAATCTATTTTTGTTGCTTTTTGTTTTTTGTAGTCAAATTCTTAAGCTTACATACCAAAAAGGTACTTTCTAATAGATTTTTCCCCTGGTCAACGTTTCTTGAGAAATATTGTGGCTGGTTTAATCAAGGTATTGTTTAAAAAAAAAAAGTGGGGGGTTAGAAAGGACAGTTAAAATGATATTAAATGTACATATAATATCGAATCCAGAAGGCTGCTGCTTTCATAACAAACTAGATTCAACAGTGTTAAAAAAAAAATCTGTTGTGTTTTAGGAATTTATTCTGCAGATACACTTGCACATGTATGAAATAACCAACTTACAAAAATAGTCCAGCATCTTTATAGTAGTAGAAGATTGACAAGAATCTAAAACTCCATCAATAGGAGACTGGCTAAATAAAGTTTGGTATATCCATTCAATGGAGTACTACATAACTTTAAAAATGAATGGGGTGGCTCTGCAGGTATCTATATAGCTTTTATGTTTTTTTTGAGACAGGGTCTCACACTGTCACCCAAGCTGAAGTGCTGTGGCATGATCTCAGTTCTCTGCAACCTCTGCTTCTGGGTCTCAAGCAATCCTCCCACCTTAGCCTCCCAAGTAGCTGGAACCATAGGTGTGAGCCACCACACTAGGCTGTTTTGTTTTGTTTTTGTAAGATGGGGTCTTGCTATGTTGCCCAGGTTGGTCTCGAACTCCTGAGCTCAAAGTGATCTGCCTACCTTGGCCTCCGAAAGTGCTGGGATTACAGTCATGAGCCACTGTGCCTGACGCTAAGTATCTATATAGTTTTAAGATGTATTACTAAAGGAAAAACACAGAGTGCAGAACAGTGTGTTATAATTTATGTACAAAAGGTGATGGTTACATGCACACACATATATTTACATACATACTTTGGTTATGCATTGAATATTTCCGAGCTATAGGCCGTGGGACAAAAACGAGGCTTAAATGGGTGGGAGTCAGGTGAGCAAAGAACATTTCTTTTCACTATGTATTCCTTTATTTGTTTTTTTTTTTAAACTCTCAAAATAAATATGTGTATTTTTTTTCCTGTTAGGATAAACAAAAACTTGGTTTTCATTTAACACCATTTCATTGATTTTCTAATGTATATATAACTTTTATTTAAATTATGATTAACTGGCAGTGGAATTATAGGGTTCCCCCCCCTCCTTCTTTATGCTTTATTAGAATTAAATAAAGTTGCACTGGCCATCCACTTCTGTTGTTCAGGAAACATTACCAGGGTCATGATCTGCAGAGGTCAATATTCCCTTAAGGTTTAGGTTTATACAGATTTGTACCTCTTTTGGAAAGCTTCTTAATCTAACTTTATTGGCTTAAAATGTAATGTCTTTTGCCCTGTAATGCACCCATGTATCATTTCTTCAAATACTAGTAAAAATGCTTAGGAAAGACATAGGCTTTTCACATATTATCATGCTGCTTAAAGACAATTTCCTGGGCCTGGACTCCATTAAGAGACGGGGGCAACAAAATGCTTTGTTCTCTTGGTAAAGGTGACGAACGTGAAGAGCATTAAAAAAAATGGCATAAAGTGGTAATCAGTTTCACAATGTGAATATTCAAACTGAAATCCATGCTTCAAAGGCACAGTTAGTGAAAAATTACTTGTTTCTACAAGTAATCTAGATCTCTCCAATAACTTTCATATATACATACTTTCTTCATATAACATTTTCTTTTTTTTTTTTTAAAGACAGTCTTGCTCTGTCACCCAGACTAAAGTGCAGTGGCATGATCATGGCTCACTGCAACCTTGACATCCTGGACTCAAGCGACCCTCCCACCATGCCTGGCTAATTTTTTATTTTTAGTAGAGATGGCGTCTCACTATGTTGCTCAGGCTGGTCTGCGATCCTCCCACTTAGCTTCCCAAAGTGTTGGGATTACAGGCATAAGTCACTGCACCCAGCCAAGATTTTCTTTTTAATTCTACATAAAATTAGTTTTCATGCTTCCAACTAATTGCTCTTCTAAAGATATGTTTGATTCATTTGTTTTCTTCTTTTCTGGCTTATATAAAGTGGATAGAAGGTAATGATAGAGGAAACCAACAGGAAGGAGTAAGAGCATGTTTTCTTTATTAGTGTGTGTATATATATTATTAGTGTGTGTATATATATATACATATATATAAAATATATATATATTTTTTGAAACGGAGTCTTGCTCTGTCACCCAGGCTGGAGTGCAGTGGCATGATCTCAGCTCAATGCAACCTCCCAGGTTCAAGTGACTCTCCTGCCTCAGCCTCCTGAGTAGCTGGGATTACAGGCATGCGCCACCATGTCCGACTAATTTTTGTATTTTTAGTAGTGACGGGGTTTCACCATGTTGGCCAGGCTAGTCTCGAACTCCTGACCTCAAATGATCCGCCCTCCTCAGCCTCCCAAAGTACTGGGATTATAGGCATGAGCCACCACGCCTGGCCTATTAGTACATTTTTAACAAAGAGCAGCAGGTAAAGAAATGTGGCTTGCCAAGTTCCAGTCCTAATGTCATGAGAATATAGAACGGAGTGTTTGGAACCAAAAGAAAATAACAACTGGTCCAATTCATACTTACTTTATACAAAATTTTGTTCCTTCTATAGGAAATTTTGTTTTTATGCTTCCAATTAATAGTAGTCCTAAACGTAGTTTTACTCACTTGCTTTTTCTTTTCTACATCATATGAGATAATGATCTAGGTAATTTTTAATTTTTTAAAAAGGAGACGGTCTCGCTCTGTTGCCCAGGCTGGAGTGCAGTGGTGCAATCCTAGCTCGCTGCAGCCTTGAATTCTTGTGCCTAGGTGATCCTCTTGCCTTACTTTCCTGAGTAGCTGGGATTACAGGAATCCACCATTGCACTCAGCTAATTTTTAAAATTTTTTGTAGAGATGGGGTCTTGTTTTGTTGCCCAGGCTAGCCTTTAACTCCTGGCTTCAAGCAACCCTCCTGCCTTGGCCTCCCAAAGTTGTAATTTTAAATACATCCAACCAACAAATATTTGAGTATCCATTAGGCCTGGAGATACTTATTAATACAATATTGTCTATTACATGTGGACAGTGTGTTAAGCAGGAGGACGAAAAGATAGAAAATGCCTTCTGCCATGATAGGTTTGGGGAAAAAGCAAGACTATTGAAAAAATTCCACTATTTTTCTAGTAATAAGCTTAGATTGAAAACTCCTAACACTAGCATAAACTTCTGTGGCATTTAGTGGTTTTGAAATAGAAATGATTCCTTATCTGCTACAAAGTAACACCTCCAATGAAAACCTATTATCATTTTTTTAATATAATGAAAATGTTCTAATTTCATCCAATGGCATAACACTGTTAACAATATTATCTGCAACTTATTTAATATTAGTAGCGAGCCTTAAAACTGAATTATCTACAAAGCGTGAACCTTTAAGATTTTAAATATACGGTATGTGTTCAATGTAGGTAATGTTTACAAATATATACTGAAATAGACTGATTATCACAAGGTGAGTTTCTATGTTCTATTTAAATGAGATTTATGCTTTATCTTTCTAGCCTTACTGCCTTCCTCTGGTTAGAAAATATATATATAAAAATTCTTTAGGCAAGCTGGGAAACATCCAAGTTTGCTTTCTTTTCTTTTCTTTTTTTTTTTTTTTTTGAGATGGAGTCTCGCTCTGTCGCCCAGGCTGAAGTGCAGTGGCGCCATCTGCTCACTGCAAGCTCTGCCTCCTGGGTTCACACCATTCTCCTGCCTCAGTTTCCAGAGTAGCTGGGACTACAGGCACCTGCCACCACGCCTGGCTAATTTTTTGTATTTTTAGTAGAAACGGGGTTTCACTGTGTTATCAAGGACGGTCTCGATCTCCTGACCTAGTGATCCACCCGCCTCGGCCTCCCAAAGTGCTGGGATTACAGGTGTCAGCCACTGTGCCTGGCTGCAAGTTTGTTTCCTGAGTAGACACTAAATATTAGCTAGAAACAGAGTCTGAGTCACTTTCATTTGGGTATATATTTATTTAGAATGCATACTAACAGCATGATGATAAACTATCATTCACAAACCTGTACCAAGAAGCACATAATCTTTAAAATGTGTTGTTTTTCACAAGTAATTTAAGTGAGCATTACTATTATTTGGTACTTGAGTCAAAGACGACATTTAGATTCTTCAGCTTTGAAGCACTTAGTAACATCCTTGTCTAGTCAGGCAGAGGAAAGAAATTCAAAAGCAGTTTCTTTTTCTTCTGTCAGTTCCTTTGCAGTAAGATCCATCTTCTCACGTGAGAAATCATTAATAGGGAGACCTTCAACAAATTTCCAGGTCTTATTCTGTTTGAAAATAATGCAAATAAGAGATTTAAAGTGGAACTGATCTTTTAATAAGCAACAACCTAGTTTGAACTTATATTTAGAGGTGTATCTGTTTTAAAGTCTGATTCTAAAGAAGTAAATCAAAATCCAGATTTTAATTAATAGACAATTCTAATAAAAACTCAACACTTGAATTTTAAACCTCTTGAATCTAAAAAAAAAAAAATCTTTAAAATGATTGACTTTAGCACGTTTATAATAAACAGCAACAACACTGAAAATCATTGCTTCATTTAGAAATATACTATTTGTAGGTCTCTAATACTAGAGGCATAATAACATACTGTGTTTAGTAGGAAAAGCTGAATTTTCCTTTCCAGATTAATTTCAATCACAAAAACTTTTAATGACCTGAAGTTGAAATACATATAGTTTTAAAGCTGAGAAAAATGTCTATTTTAGTAAAGGAACAATTTTCTAGATGAAGTTATACCATTCTGTTTTATTTTTGGGGGGACAGGGTCCTGCTCTGTTGTCGAGGATGTGGGACCACAGGTGTGTGCCACCATGCCCGGCTAATTATTTTATTTTTGCAGAGATGGGGGTCTCAGTATGTTGCCTGGGCTGGTCTTGAACTCCTGGGCTCAAGCAATCTTGCCACCTTGGCCTTCCAAAGTGTTGGGATTATAGGCGTGAGCCACTGTGCCTGGCCAATAATACCATTCTTAAGGGAAACATATAACTACTTTCTCAAAGAAGGGAAATAGCTCCAAAATACCTTACCTTGATTACAACAGGGAATGAGTAGAGCAGATCATCAGGAACACCATAGGAGTTGCCATCAGAGATAACACCCATGGACACAAACTCTCCCTGAAAATAACAATGTTTCACATACTCATGGTGATTAGTTTACACAACTGACACATGAACTAATAAAATTAAACCAGGTGACCCTTTCTTACTATGTTCATAACATCATTACTGTGTAAGGAACTATCATCAGCACCAGGTACTTCCACGACAAGATAACTTTCATGGATATTATTTCATTTCATGCTTCCATATCATATGTGAAGTAGGCCAGGGAAACCTAATCCTCATTTCCTAATCCTCACAGATGAGGAAGCTGTGGCCTAGAAGAAAAAATTTCACCCCTACTATGTATCAGGCATTGTGCTACGTGTTTTCCATATGCAATCTCCTTTAACCCTCACAACCCTGTGTATAATAGTAATGTCATGTAAAAGATGACAAAACAGCTCAGAAAGGTCAAGGCTAAGAAACTCCAAAGTTTACTTAGTTAATAGGCAGCTGAGCTGAGAAATGAACCTAACCTGATTATAACCTAAAGGCTATATTCTTTTCATATTATATCATCAGGCAACAAAAATAAAACAGAGTGACCTGTGCAAATCACTAAATCCTTACCTCTGGGGTTCCAAACCAGATGTCCCTGACGTGGTCACAGATGGCTTTTGCAGCAGACATTGCACTGGATAGTTTTCGAGCCTTGATGACAGCAGCGCCACGCTGCTGCACAGTCTGGGAAAGGGGCAGGCGAAAGCAGCAGTGTTACTTGGTCATGATAGCAACATTTTCATTGATTCCAAGTCGAACTTGGGGTGAAAGGCTATGACCAGAGTTTAATGTGTCCCCTCCAAAATCATGCAACAACCTGATGTTAGCCTTAACAATCCTTCTGGAAAAAGAAAACTGTATCTTCCCATACAAAGTTTATCATATGTCAAAGACATGGATCTTGGTATAAGTCGCAACTGCTGTGCTACAGATCATATCAGATCAGACTGGATCATGACTGGCTTACTAAGATCCCGAAAGTATGCAGTCATCAGAGCAACTGTGAAAGACCTGCCCTCCTTGAAGGTTTCCTGTTCTAAGAGTCTCTCAAGAGTTCTTTATGCTCAGCGTTAAGAAGGCTCACAGATTTTTCTTACCGTGACAAATTCTCCCTTGAGCCAGCTGTCATCTTTCAGAGCTTCGTAAACACCAACTTCCTTTCCTTGCAATTTCACCTTGGCATGGTTGACATCTGGATACTGAGTCGAGGAATGGTTTCCCCAGATAATGACATTCTTTACATCATTAGCAGTCACACCAAGTTTAAGAGCAATCTAGTTAAATTGAAAACAAATACATTACTGAGGCAAATGCTTTTTATTTCCAATTGGGACCTGTTTTGACAAACGCCCTTAAATAAAAAGCTTCTGAAATTTCAAGAGAACACAAGAGTTATATTGACTTGTAAAAAAGGTAAATTTATTGCTTGGCAATTTCCTACAACAGCTTAACAGTGGTAACAACCGTGGACTTGAAGCTTATGGAGTACAATGTTTAAGGGTATGAAGCATCCCATAGTTTGTGGTTATTAGTATAGTAGGTGTATCAAACATAAAACATTAATCAAGTTACTATTATTTATTAATCAATTTACTGTTTCTTAAATATGTAAATGTGATCTTTTGTTTCACTGTTAATGTTTACCTGGAGATGTCTTCTCAGTGCTTCTGAGTAATCAGGTATTTAGGCACTTTAGGTAAAATTTTTATTTATTTATTTTTATTTTTATTTTTATTTTTTTATTTTTTATTTTTTTTTTTTTTGAGACGGAGTCTCGCTCTGCCGCCCAGGCTGGAGTGCAGTGGCCGGATCTCAGCTCACTGCAAGCTCCGCCTCCCGGGTTTACGCCATTCTCCTGCCTCAGCCTTCCCGAGTAGCTGGGACTACAAGCGCCCGCCACCGCGCCCGGCTAGTTTTTTGTATTTTTTAGTAGAGACGGGGTTTCACCATGTTAGCCAGGATGGTCTCGATCTCCTGACCTCGTGATCCGCCCGTCTCGGCCTCCCAAAGTGCTGGGATTACAGGCTTGAGCCACCGCGCCCGGCCAAAATTTTTATTACATACCATATACAAATTAATTTTCAACCCTAAATATGAAATTTTAGAGTTGGATAGGACTCAAATTACCAAGATATGACTGTCCTCATTTTATATATCAGGAAACTGAAGGAAAGAGATTTTATATGTGTGTGTGTGTGTGTGTGTATACACACATATATACACACTAAAATTCTAACATATGTAACAATCTCTAGCTATAACTTCAGAAAGCACTTTAGGGTCCTGCAATGCCTTGCAATCACATATAGCATAATAGCCACAAAAAAAGGTTAAAAAGTTATGTCTTGAGCTGGGCATGGTGGCTCACGCCTATAATCCCAGCACTTTGGGAGGCCAAGGCGGGCAGATCACCTAAGGTTGGCAGTTCGAGACCAGCCTGACCAACGTGGAGAAACCCCATCTCTACTAAAAATACAAAGTTAGCCGGGCTTCATGGTGCATGTCTGTAATCCCAGCTACTCGGGAGGCTGAGGCAGGAAAATCGCTTGAACCTGGGAGGCGGAGGTTGTGATAAGCCGAGATTGCACAACTGCACTCCAGCCTGGGCGACTGAGTGAGACTGTCTCAAAAAAAAAAAAAAAAAGAGACATGTCTTGGTAGATTTAAATAAAATCAGCCTGTTTGTTATTTGTCTGATAAGTTTATGTGCAGAAAATAAATTGTGATCAGGTGTATGTATAATTTGTTCCTAACTAGACAACAGAATTTATGATGAACCAGAAGGGAATGTGGAAAAATATTTTAAGAAGCTGATCTGTTTTGGTGACATTGTGGGCAATTCTTCCTTCCTCTGTGTCCCAGTAAGAATGGGAGAGAAAATTAGTTGTGCCAGAGTCTGTAGCTTTAGCACATAAATAAAGCATTTGAGTATTTACCATGTAATAAAAGGAATACACTTTGATATTTTAAGGAAAATTTTAAAACAAGGGTAATAACAACTCTAAACTGAAACAACTCAAATGTCCTTCAAGAATGGTTAAATATGCCAGGCACGGTGGCTCATGCCTATAATCCCAGCACTTTGGGAGGCCGAGGTGGGAGGATCATGAGGTCAAGAGATTGAGACCATCATGGTCAACATGGTGAAGCCCCGTCTCTACTAAAAATACAAAAATTAGCCCAGCTACTCAGGAGGCTGAGGCAGGAGAATCTCTTGAACCTGGGAGGCAGAGATTGCAGTGAGCCGAGATCGTGCCATTGCACTCCAGCCTGGGCAAAAGGGTGAGACTCCGTCTCAAAAAAAACAAAAAAACAAAAAGAATAGTTAAATAAACTGTATTACGTCTTACATATGTCATGGAATCAATAAAAGGGGTAAGTGGAAAAACAGGAACAACCAACAACCTGGATGGATCTTAAAGGCATTAAACTAAGTGAAAAAGAGACAGTTTCAAAAGGTTCCTTACTGCATGATTCCATTTTTGTAAATTTTCAAAATGACAAAATTATAGAGGTGGAGTGCAGATAAATGATGTCAGGGACAGAGGGAGGTGTGACCATAAGGGAGAGTATGCAGGAGTTCTTTTGTGAGTGATGAAGAAATTCTGTACCTTGACTATGGGGGCAGTTATAGGAATCTACACTTGTAATCAAATGTCATAGAATCACTCATAAAGACACAGAAAAAAATAAATGAATATAAAACTGGTGAAACTTCAGTAAGTCTAGTTAATAGTATTGTGTGTAGTTCATCAACTTCTTGGTTTTCATAATACTCTGTAGTTATGTAAGATACCATCAATGGTTGATAGGTACAAGGGACTTCTCTGTACTATTTTTTTTGCGACTTCTGAGTCTAAAATTATTTCAAAATAAAAAGTAAAAAAAAAAACCCAACCAACCAACCAAAAAGGATAAAGATGAAAAAAAAGGCCATTATCTAAAATGTCTGTAATGACTTGACTGGTCTTCACACTAATTTATTCAGTTAAGTAAGAAGTAAACTGTCTTTACTTTCACTCTCACTCTTAAACTAGCTGAGACTGCTTTCTGAAATCCTAAAATAGTTAAAAGTTTACTTAAAAATTTCTGTTTGTGATATTGTAAATCACTTTTGACCGATCGAATCCCTGCAAGTCTTGTAAGTATTAGGACTATTATCTACAATATTTGCATTAGTCTCCACAAATTAGTTGACGGTTGGTTTCTGGGGTCCTCAGCTATTGATCTGCTTAGCCTGTGGGGTAGGGTAGAGTGGCACGCTGTCCAGTGAGTACCATTTTTTATGGGTGCCATGATCTGAAAGAACTGGGAAAAAAACTGCTCTTACTTACATTTATACTTAAATTTAGCTGGTATGGTATAGAAAAAGATAAATTTATACCTTGAACAATTAACTCAAGATATATATATATCACCAGGAAGTTAGAGCCTGTAACTTCCCTGAATGTCAGCTTCAATGTTCCCAAGTACAGTGAAGACAAAATGCCTCTAGGCCTCTCTGCCCTCGGTCTTCCTGGGCTCCCCTGCCTTCCTTTGTTCTTGTTGCCCTCCTCCTCTTGCTCCTTTGATCTCTTGAGCTAATCCAGTTCTGTCTGGACAGCAAAGGCCAGGTACTTTGCACCCAGCAGATATAATTTCTTAATATGATTCATGTCACAATTAGTCTAAATTTATACGTACCCGGGATAACAGTTCTTTACTCCCCTAGACACTCATGTCTGTCATAGAGATCTGTTAAAAGTTTTTGATTAATTCTCCAGCCCTAGTAATTTTCTTACCAGCTAACTGGTATCACTGTCAAATTACCTTATCTGGTATCACTGTCAAATTACCTTGTCAGCAGATGTAAATATAGCACTGGTCTGCAAATACACAGGGAAGTTCTGCAGGTGTTAAACAGTCCCTAAGTAGCTAAGGCCTCTGAATTCCAAGACAAAATATCTAGCAACCATTCCTGTAAGAAAAACTTACCTTTGGGTTTGTTATTTTTCTCACTGGATAAACTACTTCTTTTAGAGGAAGAAAGTGCTTCTTCAATGACTCCTTAAAAGCTCTCACTATGCCAGATTGACATGCTGAAACAGTGCCAAGCCAAGGTCCCAGGAGTAATAAAGAACATGTCCCAAAGTGAAGGTTAAAGTCTGAGGAGAGCACTGTCTTTCCTCTTTGCTCATTCAGACTTTAGCCCTGCAGTGAAAAGTGTTTCAGGCACTAGGACAAAGTATCTCTTAGCAGTACCTTTGGAGGCAGAATTTTCCAAAGCCTGTCTCCACCAAAGCCTCAGGTGAAACAACAAAAAGTGGTTGCTAGTGTCATTGTGTTACCTTTTTCTTGTTGCAGGAACTAAATAAGTCACTGTCTGGCAATCCAGAGTTTACAACTGTAAGGCGTATAATATCTCTTCCTTTACAACTGTCCCACAGTACTCAAACTGCCTGCCTCCAGTCATTCAAACAAACTCCTATTTGTTCTCAGCTACCATCAGACCCAGCCCATAGCCTAAAGCCTCTCAGGGAATATCTGCACTTTAAGCTAAAAATTTAAGGGTTGTTATCCAACAACCCTTTACGTTAGGAATGTTTAGGCTGTATGCTTCTTAGAAAGAAGAAATCAACTAATAATAATAGCAGCCAACTTTTCTTGCATTTACTATGTGCAGGCACCATGCTAAGGGCTTAAAATGGATCTTATTTAATCCTCATAAGAACTCTCTGAGGTAGATATAATTATTACATTTTAATCATTGAATATACTTTCTCAAAATCACAGAGCTAGTAAGTGGACTAAGGTCAGTTGATACCATTAAGTAAGACCATACATAAGGGTTTTGAGTCAGGCAAATCAAGTGGCTCCATAATTTATAAGCTGTATGACTCTGAGCAGGTTCTCTGACTTCCCTGGGCCTCAGGTTTCTTACCTAAAGCAGGGATAATATAAGATACCTCATATGGTTACTATAAAAATTAAATGGAAAATTACATGTATAGCATTCAATTTACAGTAGATGCTTAACAAATGTATATTCTTTTCTCTTTCATAGGCATTCCAGTGCTGAAGGATTATTAATTCTTAGGTTAGGGCAGCAGTGCTTCAACTTAGACCTCATAGCATCTTCTGGTTAACAATTTTTTTTGAAACTAAAGTTATCTTTCTCTAGAAGAAAAAGCACTGAACTCATAGACCTATCTAGCAGTGATGACCTACAGACAAGAAGGGATGGCCAGAAAAGCATTAGGGCAACGGACAGAGGTTCTGTCCAGGAACGGGCACCAGGACCAGTTAGATCTGAAAAAGCCTAGGAAACTAGCTCAGATCAGTTGCTTGGCTTCTAATTTTTTGAAAAGCTATTGTTAATTCCTTGGTCACTGGCTCCTTGGCATACTTATCTATGGCTCCAAGGGTAAAGAAAATTAGCAACAGAGTTTAGCTCCTAAGCAGTGAAAGTACCAAATTTTACAGATACACACAGAATATTAAAAAGACATAAACTGAAAATTAAATATAAAATTACAAAATCTGAATTTGATTGCTTAGCTGCAAGTAAAACAGAAGCAGAACCACACAATCACGCAAAGCTCAAGTCTTTGTTTATATAATCTCCTATGTATCTGAAAAAATTAAAACTAAATTATGTACCATCATGTATACTAATTTTTAACCACTGTAACAAAAGAACATTAGTAACTGCATTTCATTATAGTTAGCAATTGAAATATAGTTAAAGACAAAATCAAGTAGGAAGTAAAGCCTCTGGTCCTTTACGAGAATACATTTAAAGACTCCCTAACAAATTAATAATAATTTACTTTTAATTTAATAAAAGTAACAGGTTCTTACTAAACAAAAACAAGAAAAAAGCACAAACTCAGATTCAGTTATTTTAAAAGTGAGAGAAAAATGTTTTAAAGTTGAACAATCACAAGATTTAAAAGACATTTTTCTTACTTGAGCTTTAGCTCGGTTGTGATCCAAACGAGTCAAGCAACTGAAGTTCTCCTTGGGGATGGATGGAGCCGACTTGGACGCGGTCAGGCAGTTGGTATTGGCTGGGTTACCCACAACAATAACCTAGGAGGAATGGAAGGCACTGAAGACTTACAGACTATATACTTACTAACCATGTTAAAATTTGACTGAAAATGTCTAACAGGTAGCCGTACAGGGGAGGCTTGGGAAACATCAAATACAATATAGCATAGGAAAATACATTTTAAGTTATAAAAATCTTTAATAAAATGGTAATAAAATTTTTGAAATAATATCAGATTTATAGAAAAGTTACAACCATATTACAGAGACTGACTCCCTTATATCTTTAGTCTTTGTTTTTTTTTTTTTTTTTTGGTACCTCTTTTGACAAGCTGCAGACAAGATACTTCATTATCTCTAAGTACTGCAGTGCTGGCAAATATTTCTGACAAACAAGGACGCTTTGCAGAGGTGGAATTACTGTGCAAGGAATACTTGACCTCCAAACAGCCTGCACTTTAGCAGTCTGAACAACCTTGTAATCTTTTACTGGTACTTGTGGATTTCTATTCAACTCATTTATATTATTTTCTGTGATGACAGAAAGTAAGTTAACTATTTAAAATGAAGTCCACAGAAAGCAAAAAATGCAGACAGCTATGAAATGTTACTGATAGAACATTATAATGGGCAACTTAAAAAATTTTATAAAAATTTTCTTTCACTTTTTTTTTTTTTTTTTTAAATAGGAAAGTATACAGAAATTAGTTAAACCTTTAACCGGCAAGCCTATTTGCTGTGTGACAATTAAGTTCTAGTTAATTGATAGTTCACTAATAAAAGAAGGTTTGGCTGGGTGTTGTGACTCACACCTGTAATCCCAGCACTTTGGGAGGCAAAGGCAGGTGGATCACCTGAGGACAGGAGTTTGAGACCAGCCTGGCCAACATGGTGAAACCCCATCTCTACTAAAAATACAAAAATTAGCCAGGTGTGGTGGCGTGCGCCTGTAGTCCCAGCTACTCAGGAGGCTGAGACAGGAGAAAACGCTTGAACCGGGAGGTGGAGGTTGCAGTGAGCCAAGATTGCACCACTGTACTCCAGCCTGGGTGACAGAGCAAGACTCCGTCTCAAAAAAATAAAAATAAATAAATAAAAAAGGCTTATTGTATTATTAAGACATAGTTAGAATTTAAATAGTTTTAACACAAAGAGACAGAACGGTAAGTCATACTGACTCAATTCTTCAAGAAACAAGCATATTAAAATTCCTCTGCATTAAGAAAATCTGAGCGAGCATTCAGAAACCACTATATTCTACTCCTGAGAATAAACTTACCTTACAGCTAACTATCTCTTTTCACAATCACACACAAATTTAAATGTCTAAATAAATATTCCCACTCAGCAAAAATGCACCAGAAGGTCCTGTGCCTTCTCTATAGGTTTAAGAACTAATATTAAATTTTCACGTTATACTAATAGGAAAAATATTTTTGAACACTCTGAATATAGATTTCTACACTGTAACAAAAAACCCAGAAAGGGAGAGCTTATCAAGCAAAACTCTATAGCCATATTTACTGATGATTGCACAGAACTAGAAAAAAGGACAAATAATTTAAGGTTTTGCTTAAATGCTAAAAGCGTACGTTTCAAATGCTAATAATGAAAAATCCCTAAAATACAGTGTTGGTCACCTTAACTGACTTCTTGGCGTATTTGTCTAAGGCTGCACCCTGGGATTTGAAGATTTTCACATTTGCTTTCAGTAAATCTTTTCTCTCCATGCCTTCTCTTCTTGGCATGGAGCCCACGAGAATGGCCACATCCAGGTCTTTGAAGGCAACCTCTTCTTTATCTGTTGCGATGACATCTGTGGACATGGCAATAAATATGCAGAGCTACTTAAACACCAAAGTTTTGAAGTTTTCTTTTTCATATTGAATCTACCCATAAATTCTTTCACTTGTTGCAAGTGTTTATATATCACACTGATATGCATTTCAGGAGCCTAAGAAAAGAAAGATAATATATTAATTTAACAATCATAACATCAGAAATGTCAATAGATTTATTTTGCTTTTCCTATTTCAGTAATTATCTTAAATGTCAAAAACTCCATAGCTTTTATCTTTTATAATCATATATGATGCAAGGTATAATGATGACTTTTGAAGCAATACTTGTTATTCACACTAATTACCACACAACACAAAAGAGCAACTAATTCACCTAACCTTTAAATTACAATTACTTTAAGGTCTAAGACACCAATCACAAATTTAAAAATAATAAATGTTTATTGAGGAGTTTTGTGCCAGGGATAATGCTACGAGATTTATATTATTATCAAATTTAATCTTCACATTTTATAGATGGAGACACTGAGATTTAAAGAGATTAACTCGCCACCATCAAAAGATAACGGAGTTGTAATTCCAGCCTAGGTTGGTCCAGAGTTCAACCACTATGCTCCAGTGTTAGTACAATAAGCAAACATCACTTGCTTTTTGACTGAAGAACATACGTCATCACACTTCTTTGTTGATTGTATTAAAAAAGCTATGACCAACATTCAGCATTTTCACTGGAAAATTGGCTAGTTGCATCATAGTCAAGCCTGCCATAAGTCTGAAAATGGGCATAGACAGGAACACCAGTTGGAGGAAAAAAAAATTATCTTCCTTAAAAAAAAACCACGTCCTTATTTGCTGAACTTTCCCTTCCCTCTCCTATTCACATCTGGCAGAGGACAAACAAGTGCAATCTGGGCCCTTTGGAGAAAGCACAGGGAACTCAGCAAAGAAAGGAATACAAATGGGAAAAAGCAGCAAAGTTGATTTGGAAAGAGCTGTGGGTAAGAAAAGGGAACCAACAGAATAGTGTGGGCAGCCACGTATTCTTCTACAGAACTTTGCAACCAAAAGACTTAGATGGCAGATTATCCCTTCTAGCAAATGTTTATTCAACAGATGAAAAATTTTAAGGAAAGTTTTTCTGGGAAGGTATATATTATTTTGCTTTGTGCAAACTTCTAGGAGAGTTTCATTAATTAATCCTTACCAAAAGAAAGACTATGATGAAGATATAGCTGAAGAAAAATATTCAAATTAATTTAGAATATTTTAATAAACTTTTCAATCAAATTTAAGGCTTCCTTATTATGTTCGTGTTATAGTTCAATTATCTGCAAAGGCCCTTAGCTGAGCTCTTCTGGGTTTTTTCGAACTATAGAGCATATGGTAAGGACAATTTATACTATGTCTCAACCTGATGACTGGTAGATGGGATGGGGACCATATAAGGACCAACCAACTTCCAGAGCAATGTATAGCTATGAAGGACATCCTTCAAAACTGAGACAAGTTTTCCATTACAGGATGCTACTATTACCATTTAAGTAGACTCCATAACAACACAACATAGACAATTCCTACGTTGTCTATAATATGTGTGTGTAGACTATGTCAGGTGTATAACCCTTGTGCAAAATATTACACTTAACTGGTATAATAAATTATATACACACACACATTGGGGGAAAAA
This sequence comes from Papio anubis, assembly GCF_008728515.1. Lineage (NCBI taxonomy): Eukaryota > Metazoa > Chordata > Mammalia > Primates > Cercopithecidae > Papio > Papio anubis. The sequence continues at coordinate 63,984,223 of NC_044989.1, read as the reverse complement.
ATGATAGTCCTTTACCTGACATTGTTTCTCATTTTTTACCCTTCTTTATCCTTGGTATACATAAGTAGTTAATAAGTATGGTAGTTCCAAATAAAAAAATCCTCTTATGAATAATTTCTAATTAAGAGCCTTTAACAAAAACCTAAAATCTGTGTATTATTATTTTTTTTTCTAGACGGATTCTCACTCTGTTTCCCAGGCTGGAGTGCAGTGGCACAATCTCGGCTCACTGCAAGCTCCGCCTCCTGGGTTCACGCCATTCTCCTGCCTCAGTCTCCCCAGCAGCTGGGACTACAGGTGCCTGCCACCATGCCCGGCTAATTTTTTTGTATTTTTAGTAGAGACGGGGTTGCACCGTGTTAGCCAGGATGGTCTCGATCTCCTGACCTCGTGATCCGCCTGCCTCGGCCTCCCAAAGTGTTGGGATTACAGGCTTAAGCCACCGCGCTCGGCCCTAAAAACCTGTATTTTGTAAGAAATCAAATACTATAAAATCCCTTCTCTACTCCCCAACTCACCTGTCAGGAGGGGAAGGGCACAGTCTTGCAGTTCCATTAGGACACCGTCCAGGACACCCATCATGGGGGTGATATCCAACAGCACAAGAATTATAGGCTACCAAAAAGCAAGGACAGCATCTGTTAGTGTAGGCTATTTCACTTAGACACAAGAAAGTCTTTTCACATACTTTTTATGTGGTATGTACATGCATGTAATTCCCATTAATTAGTCATGATCATTATTTCAGGAGGTCAGGTATCTAGCACTATGCCACTTTCAGAAAGAAGGATGCTATAAAACCAGCATTGGTTTGCTAACAAACACAGTGAGAGGAATCACCACTACTCAGTTTTTTAAGAGTACATGAAAAAAAACATTAAACTGAGTGACATGCCATAGTTTGCTCTTATTGTTAATAGCTGTATGTTTGATTTCAGTTCATGAAAGAATAATTCAGTATCCATGGGTCAAGAAACTGAATAAATGAATACCTTAGAAAATGATTTTAGTGTACATTAATCAGGCTTGCTGAAAGTCAGAGTGCCTGCTTCAACTGGGAAGCAGATTTCCTGACTCTTTTGGTTCTAAAGGCCATTTATTAACAAGGGAGTGCTTATTGAGTAACTCTCTCCCACATGACTGTAAGTCACAATCATTAGTGATATCTCCCATTGACTGACACCTGCTGGTTGCACCAAGTCAACTAAGTACAATATATGGAAGAGTTCTCATTTCCAAAGTGTTTTCAGTGCCTGGAGGCATACATACAAATTTACTTGCTTCCAATTATAGCTGTGTGCCTATTACATTTACTGAGACTACACATTCCTTCATTGTTTTACAATTTGTGTACAAATACAGAATTTTACTAACCATATTCTTACTCTAATAACTTAAGATTTATAGACACCTGTTCCTACCTGATCTTTACCAAAGACGGATCCATTTCCAATACTATACAGCAGTGAATATGCAATTTGACCAGCTGCTCCAGTCACAAGGACTCTGATTGGTTCAGACTGTAATGAAAAAGACCCATTAACATCTTTAAGTACTACTGTACCTTAAAAATATCCAGAATTTTTATCTATAGTAAGAAATCCACATACTTTAAAAGTGAATGTAAAATTTTAAAGTCCTTTTGCATCTGGCTTAGTAGAAAATGAATGTGCTGCATATTTACGTGGTGTTATTTAACTCTCACCATATAGGGAGCTAAAAGTGTTATTCTGGATTTACTTACATAATCTTATCCACCTTTTTTGGGGTATTTTACCACTAAAATAGGCTGAACAATGTTGATGTGTTCAGTATGTGGTGATCCAAACCCTGGCAGCCACTAGAGCCACACAAATCCTTATTATGCAAAGCCCCC